>NW_004797664.1:27393-38305 GCF_000002075.1 Aplysia californica
AAAGAAGACATTTCTGTGTGGATTTGACTGGAAAACGTTGATGAAAGGCATAAAAGATGTAAATTATAATTTTCCACGGACTCTCGAGCTAAGGAAATAACTCAACGTTAGCGGACATTTCCTCGATAATTTTACTTCTGAAACCAGGCGACCTCCTTTAATTGCAAATGCCTTAACTAATATACAAGATAAATGGATATTCTGTTCATCAAAAGCGAGGCAAATGGACAGGCTTGAAGATGATACCAATAAATCAAATATGCCCCAAAATGAACGAGCGCCTGATTGGGAAAAAAAAACCCAAAAAAACGAGCGCCTGATTCCATCACGTCGTGACACAAATGATGAAATCCTTCCATCGTGTCGTACTCACGGAACATGGTGTAAAACTGTCGAGGGCTGAGATCTTGACCTCCCCAGGAAGAAAGGATTTTGTTCTGTTTGGCGAAGGCCCTGTGGTTGAAGGCGGGCTCGGTGCCGAACGAGTCGAGGACTCGGAACAGACAACTGGGGACAACAGGAAAAGAAATAATAAAACGAGGGCCGACTGTTGAAGACGTAATGGTGAACATACTTCAAATCTAAGTTACTTTTAGTTTGGCACAATTCATCTTTTCAAATTTTAAGTGTATAACACAATTCATCTTTTCAAATTCTAAGTGTACAACACAATTCATCTTTTCATACTAAAAGTGTACAACACAATTCATCTTTTCATACTTTAACACTTTGCCCCTACGGGACGCCGATCAGCACTGGTGTGATATAGCGTGTACCGCACCTGTATCCTGGTCCGCGGGGAGAAGTGTTGCACGCTCTGTGCGCCGCGTGGCTGGAAAGTGTTAAATATAGCACACAATTCATCTTTTCAACTCCCCTTCTCCCCTCCCTCCCCTTACTCCCCCGCCCCTATAACTCCCCTCAACTCCACACAACTCTCGGTTAACAAAAGCCACAACAACTTCTGCTACACTCCCCTGGTCTGCGCCCCAGCTCACCTGAACTTTGAGTACCCGGCTTTTAACCTCTTCTTGAACTGTATAAGGCCCATGATGTCTGTGTAGATGAGATGTACCGGCAGCTCCTTACGGCTCTGGCACGGAGACTGGGCCGCCGGGATGTGGTTCAGTATCCTGACCAGACAGCAGAAACATATGTTGTAGTGTTTTAGTAAGAGTTTTACGGTACTTGCAACACAATGAGGTCATAGAAGAGCCGAAGATTAGAGGTGTTGCAAGAGAGTAACAAACACAAAAAAGAAGGAGGGGCGATAAAAATGACAGATGCTTTTAGTTTTAGTTTTAGCAAGTGTTTTACGGCACTTGAAACACAATAAGGTCATACAAGGGCTGAAGATTAGAGGTGTTACAAGAGAGTAACAAACATTTTAAAAAAGGAGGGGAGATAAAGACGATAGATGTTAGATAAGAAAGAAGGAGCAGACCACACCAGAGCAACCGCCAACCACCCACAAGACACTTGAGTCAGTCGCACCGCCCCGGGGGGTAATCAGCCCATTTACAATTCTACTGTGCATAAGAACAGGTTAATGTCCCCCCTTTGGGAACGGCCTAAAGACACTTGAGTCAGTAGCTAACCCCCCTTTGGGAATGGCCTAAAGACACTTGAGTCAGTAGCACCGCCCCCCCGGGAGCGGGACAGAGGGTGCCCACCTCGTGACTCCACAAAAGAGCTGAGGAATGTAGGACTAACATGATCTAAACAAACTACTAACCAGTTGTGGTAGCCATCTCCAGTTGGGGCTATGCATAGATGTACACTATACGGACGGTTAAAGGGGGTAACTCTATGGGGCTATGGCAACACTTGGATGAGTAACTTACTAAAATATCCCTATAAGAGTGAAGAAACCTATTTTGTTTTACTTATTCACTCATGTATTTATTTACATGTAAAACAATTTCCCGTGTCACGGCTGTTCCCGAGCGGAGCACTTAGTTACATGCCACGCCTGGGTGGTCATGGAGGTCACTTTGACCTTTGCTATGCGGATGAACTGTTGTGACATAACACTTTTTATACAGTTTAATTGCTTCATTGTGGCTTTTCCCATCAACAAATCAACGTGAAATTACTATCAACAGATAGAGGCATTCTTGGACTGTACAGCAAATAACTTTTTATGAGTATTCTTAACAGGGTACCCTTTAAAACATGGGTGCAATTGAGGGCATCTAAGGGGAAAATTGTTTCATAGGTCTACTTTTTAAATTTATGATATTTTAAAATGTGAACACCAGATCTCTAAAATAATCAGTGGTATACATCAGTGACATGATGAGCTTTCAGAAACACTTACTTTTGGTTAGATTCATTCAGAAATGGGGAAATTGTAGAAGATTTACTACTGTCCAATTAATTCAATGAGAGATTTTTCGTTGTTTCCTCACAGTTTTCACAATTATGGAACTTGTAGAAGGTTCACTGCTATCTAGTTTCATGAAACAAAGGGTTCCTCTTTGTCTCCTCACAGCTAGAGCTGCTTACACATTCACAAACTCATAACATATGAATACATGTACTTATATCAATAATTGCAAAAGTGTCACAGGCTAGTTGTCTTCCTCTTTATTTCCTTTCAAAGCTGCTGCCTAAGCGTGGACGCATTTTGCGGTCTTTAGGCTTCAGCAACAGCTTAACAGCTTTCAACTGTTTCCATTTCTTCAATTCCCACTGTCCTCTTCTCCAGTTTTGCGATGCTGGAGTGCATAAGTTCGCCACCCAGTTCGCCCTTTAAACCTGGGCCAAATCCATATCCCTAAATAGAAGGCAGACAGTGGTGCTCTAATATGAGTTGTTTGGGTATGACTGCGTTTGGAGATAGTCGTCTGTATAGCTTCAAATATGCACAAACTGCTGTTCCTATAATGTCAAACTCAGTTTCTTGTATTTTATGTGTAAGAGATGAGGTGATGTACTTCAGCATAGCTGTTGTGTAATAAATCAGATTTGTCTGCCTGCGTGGGCTGCATCTATGATGTTTTGGTTAGATGTAAGAGCTGCTGTGTGTGAGCAAATGTGTTTTGTGATGTTTGTGTACCCTGGGCGCTTCAAGTATTGGTGACAACGGTTTCCTATCAGAGATCAACTATGGTTAGGTCTCCAGCTGGGTTAACTTTCTTCAATACTTTTTTTGCGCAGCAGAGTTGCTTCTTGAACTTGTTGCCTTGAGCGGTATATGCTCTGTACACAGTAAATTGTTGCACATGTCACAGGGATGTGAGTCTACACTATCCGTGTCCACGTTTACGCCGTAGAATACGAGTAAGTCATTTTGTAAACTTACACAGAAATATGTGCTCTGGTTTGCCTTCTTCACTTTTTTACTACTGGCCCCGCATGTTCTACACAGGACGTAGTTCCCGGAGTGTTCCATTTTCCCTCTTGTAGCAGACTCTCCTAACACTTGTCGATAAAGAATCGGGGAAAGTGAAAGCGGGACCTCTGGTGAATACCACGCGGGGCAGCACGGCCGCCAGGAAAATATTACAGGGTGAAGTAACAAAACTCGCCGTGCTGCTAAAGTTTTCCAGTGAATCTAAACAATTTTTTCACAAATAACCTCTTTTCTGACTCTTGATACGGCAGATAAAAAAATGATGACAATCTGCGTTTCACGAATGGAAAAAAATCCTGATCTTTGTAGCAATCCGAGAAATACATGCACCACAAGGTAGGGTTAAGTACAGAGGCAGTGTGTTTTTTGTTTGTTTGTTTAGTATAGGGTTTTACGGCGCTCGCAACTGCATAAGGTCATATGAGCGCGCGGGACACACCTAATACTTTTTCGTTGGTAGGAAATTTTGAATTTTGCCCGAGTGGCGGCCGAAGCCTACTCTTATCGATTTTAGACCACCACGGGATCTTTAACGTGCGCAACTTGCACACGGGCCCTCCGAGATTTTTCGCCCTTGTCCGAGAAGGCTAGGTGTAGATCTTTCCTACCAGAAGATCAGGGGTGTGGCAGAAAGACAGCAGTTAGGAGGAGCCAAGGAGTAGCAGTAGAAAGGCTGCAGAAAGAGTCAGGAGCCCAGAGGAGGGGGCAAAGGAGGTGAGGGGGTGGGGGCAGAAAGTGGAAATGAAAGCAGACAACAGAACATTGTTAGAGATCAGGAAAGGATGTGAAAGGAGACAATTTTAGAGAAGAAAATTTTTTGGTCGCTACCCGGAATCGAACCCGGGACCTTTGAATGAGAGGCCAACACCTTAACCTCTAGGCCACCAGAGCCCCCAGGCAGTGTGTGATCACGGTTAGAACTAGAACCAAACTAAAGGGTGCGGGTTACTGGGGAGAGTCTGGGCTTTCATTTGATACCTCACACACCCATAGTGAGAGATAAGAGAGGACATTTACAGGGGACTAAATCAAGTGAAAATTACAGACTTCTACCCAAAATCGGCTAACAGCGTTATCGCCCAGGAAGCAATGCGTGGCCCGACTGTCAGGTGGGATTTATAACCCCGGGAGGTCAGCGGACGGGTCAAACTAAGTGCTCCGCAAGGATAGTAGAACTGAACAGCCGTGGTGTGTTTACTTTAAGACTAACAGCTAAGTCCAAAACCCAAAATGCTCCACAGTTAATTGTTATTACTAAACACAAAAGCGCCAGATGGTGGCGTGGACTCACTCGACTAGCTGCTCCACCTCGCTGGTGATGGTCAGTTCGTGGCCCAGGATGTACAGGGTGGAGATAAGATCACTCCACTGGACCAGCTCACCCAGAGGGCCGCCTGAGGGGACACACACACAACACAACAGGTATTGGATGCAGTTTTGTTGTAGTTTCAGTAAGAGTTTTGCAGCACTTGCAACACAAGAAGGTGATATAAGTGCCGAAGATTAGAGGTGTTACAGGAGAGTAACAAACACGAAAATGAAGGAGAGGAGATAAAGATGATAGATGTTTGATAGGAAAGAAGAAGCAAACCACAACAGAGCACCCGCCAACCACCCACGCTTCAGTTTAGTATAATTTTAGCTTTAGTAATGTAGAAGTTTGAAAGCATTTTACTGCACATGCGATACAATTAGGTCATTCATTTTTTGGCAGGGTCAAAAGGAAAAAAAAAAGGAGTCGTAGTATAAGCCAAATATTAAAACTGTTACAAGAGAGTAGCTAACATGTTAAAGAAGGTTTTAGTTTTAGTAAGAGTTTTACGGCACTTGCAACCCAATGTGGTCATATAAGTGCTGAAGATTAGAGGTGTTACAAGAGAGTAACGAACACAAAAAAGAAGGAGGAGAGATAAAGACGATTGATGTAAGATAGGAAGTTAAAGAAGGAGGAGAGAGATAAGGATAAGAGTTGTTTGATAGGAAAGAAGGAGTAAACCACACCAGAGCACCTGCCAACCAACCACAGATTCAGAAAGACTTTCACGACACTTGCAACTCACTGGGGTCATTTAAGTGTGAGAAACTGGAGATTACAAGAGAGTAACATACCACGAAAAAAAAAAGGAGGGATAATGAATGGTAGCTGTTTGATAAGAAAGAAGGAGTAAACCTCACCAAGTGCCCGCCAACCACCCACATCAATGTACACATATTCCATGTAGCTGAAATGTCTTGAAACAAGTCCCACGGAAGAACATTTCAATGCTTATATAAAGTAACACGCTGAATTTTATGATCAGGTACAAGAACTACAAACAGGTTTGAAACACTTACAGTACCGTCTCCGACTTTAGTCCCCAGGCTGTAGTACGCGCTCACTACCACTGGCGACTTTAGTCACCGATGAAACAAGGCACACTAAACATAATTAAACAACGAATGGACGCACTGTACTGAAGTAAATACCAAAGGAAGACACTCGATATGATAGCTGAATGGTTGATGAACCTCTATACATTTTTTAATGCATTTTTTGGGCTGCCAAAATGTTTTTATCTACCACGGCTTCTGCGTTCTAAACTGGTGCGGTATTTGAGGGTTTTAGTCTATATGAGCCTTCGGTACTGTAAATATTAATTTTGTAATACCTTTAAATTGCATCTCTGCAAACTTCCAGCCAGATTGCTTGCTCAGGAGGCCCAGATGCACCAAGATCTGAAACAGGTCAGAGAAGTTAAGGATGTAACATTATGACGGGGTTTTTTTTGTTTTAGTAGAGGTTTTACGGCGCTCGTAACTGCATAAGTTCATATGAGCGCCAGAAGATTACAGGTGTTACAAGAGAGTAACAAACATAAAAAAGAAGAAGGGGAGATAAGGAAGATAGATTTTTCATAGGAGAGAAGAAGCAAACCACACCAGAGCACCGGCCAACAACCCACTTCATGACGGTTTTTCCATGACGACAACATCGAGTCGACCACTCACACAGATGGATGTTTCTCAACTGACGCCTTGTGAGCGAGAGCGAGCAGGACTGTGTGTGTGTGAGCTCATGACAAGGGTGAACTTACTAAACAAACAAAGGGGGGCTCTCGTGTATTAGATGTTAAGGAGTTCGCCTCTCATTCAAAGGTCCCGGGTTCTAATCCGGGTAGCAGCCCAAAAATTTTCTTTTCTAAAGGTGTCTCCTTTCACCCCCTTTCCTGCTCTCTAGCAATGTTCTGTTGTCTGCTTTCATCTCCACTTTCTGCCCCCATCCCCTCACTTCCTTTGCCCCCTCCTCTGGGCTCCTGACTCTTTCTGCAGCCTTTCTACTACTATCCCTTGGCTCCTCCTTACTGCTGTCTTTCAGCCTCACCCCTGATCTTCTGGTAGGAAAGATCTACACCTAGCCTTCTTGGGCAAGAGCAAAAAATCTCGGTGGTCCCTTGGGCCAATTGCGCACATTAAAAATCCCTTGGTGGTCTAAAATCGATAAGAGTAGGCTTCGGTTGCCACCCGGGCAAAATTAAAAATTTCCTACCAACTGAAAACGTTTAATGTGTCCCCTGCGCTCATATGACCTTATGCAGTCGCGAGAGCTGTAAAACACTTACCAAAAAAAAATAATAATAACAAAAAGCTGTGCTGCATTTTGGGTTTGAAATTAGCTGTTAGTCTTAAGAGTAAACACACAAGAAAATGTTTTACATATAAATAAATACATTAATAAATTAGTAAATACATATGTTTCTTCACTCTTTTAACGCTTTTTTGGTAAGCCACACATCTAAGTGTTGCCATAGCCCCAACAGGAGATGGCTACCACAACTGCTTAGTAGTTAATTGTTTAGATCATGGTAGTCCTACATTCCTCAGCTCTTTCAAGTCACGAGGTGGGCACCCTCTGTCCCGCTCCCTAGTTTTTCGTTTTATTCTTGTATTTCAGAGAAGTGGGTGGATGATTATATATATATATATATATATATATATATATATATATATATATATATATATATCATCCACCCATATATATATATATAAGTGTGTGTGTGTGTGTGTAAAGAGGTGGAAAATCATCAATATTGAAAAACACACAGAATGAGGCAAATGTGAATGGGAAGTGTTGATTCATCAAGTAGAAATTTTGGTAGGAAAAGGTATGGGTCAAAAGTTGAAGTCTCATATTGAAGACTGACAGACTGAGTGAAGTAAGAACATAAGCTGTCTGTTGAACTATTGAGAAGAAAGTTCAACTGAAGATACAAGAGTTTAGCGTTTAATTACCGTACAAATTCCATGCATTTTCAAACAAAAAAAAATTATATACATTCCCCTTCTTTTTAAGTTTTATTTTCTAGGTTCAGTACGAGTTTTACCACACTTGCAACACAATTACGTCACGTAAGTGCTCATGATTAGGAGGGCTACTAAAGAGTAACATACAAAGAAAAGAAAGGCGGGTGATAATGACAACAGGTATTTGATGAGAAAGAAGGATCCAACCACACCAGAGCTCCCACCAACCACCCACACTCACCTTCTGCTTGACCCTGTTCTCAAAGTTGTGTTTGGCAGCGAGACTGTTGGCCGCCTGAGTCCAGCGGTGCCACATACGAGAGATCCTCATACGTATCCAGGCGTAACCTTGTCGCTCGTTCGGGTCAACTAGGATGTTCATTAGAGGCTGCATGTCCAAGGTGATGGCAGCCTGCAGACAGATACCATAGACAGTCAACATAGAACAGGTAACTCAACTCTCTCTGTATCAAACTGTGAGATTATAGATATCATCAATCCAGACCTATATCCTAAGCTGCATGTCCAAAGTATTGGTAGCCTGCAGACAAATAAACAGTAAAGACGCAAAAGGTATTACAACTCTTTTTGGGTCAAATTAAGTTTTTTAGTTTTAGTAAAGTTTTTACGGTGCTCGCAACTGCATATGGTCATATGAGCACCAAGGGGTGGATGTCAACAGAGAAGTCTTTACGGGGAATCAGGCCTACTCTGCTCACCTCTCTAGCTTCAACAGCACAAAGTCTGCTTCGACTATCAAGGCACCCCGGAAATAGCGGGTCACAAGAATGAGACAAACATACAAAAGAAGTAGAGGAAAATTGACTATAGTAAGGATTAGGAAAGAAAATGCAGCAGTTCCCTGTTGCAGTTCAGGCACAGTTATGAGCATGACATTGATAAATCAGCCCATTTACAATTCTACTGTGCCTAAGAACATGGTTAATGTCCCCCCTTTGGGGATGGTCTAAGGACACTTCAGTCAGTGGCACCGCCCCGGGGGGTAACCTGAACAGACAGACAGAGGTACTCGATAAACAAACCAAAAAAACTTCCCCACTCTGAAACCAATTTTGCAGATGGAAAAACTCACATAAACAACCCTGTTGTCCACCATCGTCTTGTTCTTGTAGCCGGCCCAGGGAGCTCGCGGACAGAAACCTTCCACCTGGGGGGGGGGAACAAAAAAAAAAAGAACTCTGTATAGAATTGTTGAACAATAACCCTCTCTATCAGATGAGGAGAAAATAGAACTCAGCCCAACATCATTTCTTGAAACAAAGCACAAGAAAGGAGAACAGGTTGTTTTTAGCTTTAGTGAGTGTTTTACAGCACTTGCAACACAATAAGGTGATATAAGTGGCGAAGATTGGAGGTGTCACAAGAGAGTGGTAAACACAAGCAAGAAGGAGGGAAGATGAAGACGATAGACGTTTGATAGGAAAGAAGGAGCAAACCACACCAGAGCACCCGTCAACCACCCACGCCCCTGTTAGAAGACAGCACTGACCTCATTGAGGTACATGATGTGAGAGAGAGAGACAGAGAGAGAGACAGAGAGAGAGACAGAGAGAGAGAGAGAGAGAGAGAGAGAGAGAGAGAGAGAGAGAGAGAGAGAGGGAGAGAGAGAGGGAGAGAGAGAGGGAGACAGACAGACAGACAGACAGAGAGACAGACAGAGAGAGAGAGAGAGAGAGAGAGAGAGAGAGAGAGAGAAGAGACCACTGACCTCACTGAGGTACATGATGATTGAACAGAGGGAGAGAGAGAGGAGGAGAGAGAGGAGGAGAGAGAGGAGGAGAGAGAGGAGGAGAGAGAGAGACAGACAGACAGACAGACAGACAGCACTGACCTCACTGAGGTACATGATGATCGAGCAGTCAGAGCCGTCCACGCCATAACTCCGGTAACACGCGTCCGACTTCCACATCTGACGCATCCACTGGGGACACACAGGAAGGAAAAAACACCACAGGTCAATAATAATAATTAGTATAACAATGATGATGATGATGATGATGATAATGATAATGATGATGATGATGATGTTCATGATGATGATGATGATGATGATGATGATGATGATGATGATGATGATGTGGATTTTTAGTTTCAGTAAACGTTTTACGGCACTTGCAGCACAATAAGGTCATATAAGCGCCGAACATTAGAGGTGTTACATGAGAGTAACAAACACAAAAAAGAAGGAGTATAGATAAAGATGATAGACATTTGATAGGAAAGAAGAAGCAAACCACACCAGAGCACCCACTAACCACCCACAATAATGATGATGATGATGATGTTGATGATGATGATGATGATGATGATGATGATGATGATGATTATAACAATAACAATGATAATCTAAATTCAACAGCATGTTCTCTAGCATTGTACAACTATTATTACCCCTAGCAGGCCCAAGAACACTCAGAAACATTCTCAGCTTCCTGACAAGCGTTTAGTGCCAACTGTGGATTGCACACGCTCAAATACTAAAACAAATTGACAAGATCTTTTGCCGTCTACTGCCCAGTATGTACATTAGTCAAGGCTGCCGTCTTAAAGTCTTAAGAGTTTTACGGCACTTGCAACACAATAAGGTCATATAAGCGCCGAAGATTAAACATGTTACAAGAGAGTAACAAACACAAAAAAAGAAGGAAGGGGAGGTAAAGACGATAGACGTTTGATAGGAAAGAAGAAGCAAACCACACCAGAGCACCCACCAACCACCCACAGAGCAGTCTAGGAATACAAGTCTGTGGTGTGTATGAGGACAAAGAAGGCCTGTTAAAAATCTCCACTAATAGAAAACAAAAGAAAACAAAAAAAAACCCACAAACAAATACATAAAAAAGAAGACAGAGCGTATCATATATCCAGAAATCAATAGCGACAGTTCGCCACACGACAATCCCAGCCCACGGGGACGACAGAATCTTAAAGATAGAAAGCGCGATAAGAAAAGGTCGATTAAAATGCCACTGGGAGGATAAAAGTGTCATATTTACACGCGAATGTTTCATTTTTACTCGTCTTTGTTCTAATTCTGTGAATGTCTTTGTTCATGTCAAGGTAGGATCGAGGGACTGAAGACGACAGTTTTCACTTAGTTAAGTATGAGCATTCTCAGGGAAAAAAAAGACAAAGACAGACAGACAAGCGGATGAGCGGACGGATGGGCGGGCAGGCAGGCAAGCAGGCAGGCAGGCAGGCAGGAAAGCAGACAGACAGACAGACAGACAGACAGGCAGGCAGGCAGGCAGG
>NW_004797664.1:40573-45442 GCF_000002075.1 Aplysia californica
GCTTCGGCCGCCACCCGGGAAAAATTCAAAATTTCCTACCAACTGAAAATATTAGGTGTGTTCCGCGCGCTCATATGACCTTATGAAGTTGCGAGCGCCGTAAAACACTTTACCAAAACAAACAACAACAAAGTCATGTTAGTCGTGACAACACTAACAACATGCCAGCTAGATCTACGCTAAAAAAATCCCACTCCAGAATCATGTAATAATATACGAGTCCGGAAAGTAGACACGTTACAAATCAGAATTCAAAGTCTATTTTTAGATACCACACCCACACGAAAGCTACGCTAGGGTTGGCAAGCACATCAGAAGGCGAGCAATGTCGTTGATTACACAAGAAATAACACGGTGAACATTATTGTACATAATAAATATAATATAAAACGTATCTTTTTCTTTTTTTGTATTGTTTAGTTTAAAAAGAGTTTTACGGCACTTGCAACACAATACGGTCATATAAGTGCTGAAGATTAGAGGTGTAACAAGAGAGTAACAAACACAACAAAAAAAGAGGGCAGTTGTTTTAGTAGAGGTTTTACGGCGCTCGCAACTGCATAAGGTCATATGAGCGCCAGAAGATTACAGGTGTTAGATTAGAAGAGAGTAACAAACATAAAGAAGAAAAAGGGGAGATAAGGGCGATAAATGTTTGATAGGAAAGAAGGAGCAAACCACACCAGAGCACCCGCCAACCACCCACGCGGGTTTACTTTAATAAGAATTTTACGGCACTTGCAACACAATAAGGTCATATAAGTGCCGAAGACTAGAGGTGTTACAACAGTTAAACAAACCAACAAAAAGAGGGCAGATAAAGACGATAGAGGTTTGATAGGAAAGAAGAAGCAAACCACACCAGTGCACCCGCTAACCACCCACTAAAATGATTGTACATATATAATATAAACCATATGTAAATATCCTGCAGGTGAACATGGACCCAAAGACAAACACACGGACAGTAAGCTAAATGTCTCTTTTCTAGTCATGTTGTTCCCAGTTGTCTGTTCCGGAGGAGAAGAAAGAGAGAAAACGACAAAGAGAGGACGAAAGAGAAATAGAAAAAAAGAAGACAGACAGACAGATATATATATATATATATATATATATATATATATATATATATATATATATATATATATAGAGAGAGAGAGAGAGAGAGAGAGAGAGAGAGAGAGAGAGAAAGAGAGAGAGAAAGAGAGAGAAAGAAACAGACAGACAGACAGACAGACAGACAGACAGACAGACAGACAGACAGACAGACAGACAGACAGACAGACAGACAGACAAAGAAGGAGAGAGAGAGAGAGGGAGAGAGAGAGAGAGAGAGAGAGAGAGAGAGAGAGAGAGAGAGAAAGAGAGAGAGAGAGAGAGAGAAAGAGAGAGAGAGAGAGAGACAGACAGACAGACAGACAGACAGAGAAAGAGAGAGACAGAGAGAGACAGACAGACAGACAGACAGACAATCAGCTGACTGATCTTGTTCACCGAACGATCGAAGAATCCACCGGCCATTAATCGACTCCCTGGCCCCGCGGCTGATTTAATGACCGTGCTAACAACATGTCTCACAGCCTGATGGAAGGCACACGAGCTGGTCATTAAGAACCTACAAATAATAACCAAAGTATTCCTTTATTGATTTCACGTCTTGGCCTATAAATCATGGGGTCGATTATAATTAAGGGAACATAAGCAGCTGATTTGAACCGTTATGGGAAGTTCGCGTGACGCGACTCGTCGAAATCGAAAGTCAGGAGTCAGTCAACATCCAACTAATCGACAGATGCGGGTGCCATAGTTCTCACTGATGTCGCTACCTGCTCAGAATCAGAAAGTTCTATCTGACTTTTTGGCCGTTTTGAGTTAATAAGATCATGAGGTCAAAAAAAAAGTCAAATGTTCTTTCTGCTCTTTCAAAATCGTAAGATGGTTATATTTTTTTAGTTAGTATTTTACGGCACTTGCAACGCAATAAGGTCATATGGGCGCCATAAGATTAGAGGTGCTACAAGAGAGTAACAAACATAAAAAAAGAAGGTGGGGAAATAAGAACGATAGATGTTTGATAGGAAAGAAGAAGCAAACCACACCAGAGCACCCGCCAACCACCCACTAAAAAACTCCAGCTACCTTTGAGCTACAGGGAATTCTAATTACATCACAGACAATGAACCACTTCACAAGAAATAGACCAGGAAATTAGACACAGAGAAAGGGAATTGAAGAACGAGTGGACGAGACAAGACACAGAGAAAGGGAATTGAAGAACGAGTGGACAAGACAAGACTAGACACAGAGAAAAGAAACAAGAACGAGTGGACAAGACAAGACAAGACACAGAGAAAAGAAACAAGAACGAGTGGACAAGACAAGACAAGACACAGAGAAAAGAAACAAGAACGAGTGGACAAGACAAGACAAGACACAGAGAAAAGAAACAAGAACGAGGGGACAAGACAAGACTAGACACAGAGAAAAGGAACTGAACAACGAGTGGACAAGATAAGGGACCATCTGCGGACAAAAAGACATTAACAAAGTAACCAATGGACATGATACATACATAATGACATTCTACCTAAGTTTTAGTTTGGGTACGAGTTTTACGGCACTTACAA
The DNA here is from genome assembly GCF_000002075.1 of Aplysia californica. Taxonomy (NCBI): domain Eukaryota; kingdom Metazoa; phylum Mollusca; class Gastropoda; order Aplysiida; family Aplysiidae; genus Aplysia; species Aplysia californica. Next base: position 43,201 of record NW_004797664.1, read on the forward strand.
AGCAATAAGGTCATATAAGCGCCGAAGGTTTTGTTTAAGTAAGAGTTTTACGGCACTTACAATACAATAAGGTCATACAAGTGCCGAAGGTTAAAGGTGTTACAAGAGATTAACACAAAAAAAGAATGAGGGGAGATAAGAACGATATTATATATGTTTGATAGGAAAGAATGTGCAAATCACACTAGAGCATCCGCCAACCATCCACAAATGTTAGTGAAATATGAAAACAATTAAAAGGCACAAGGCATTTCAGAGTAGCCAACTAAGCCACAAGACAACATACCACCCACTGGCCAAACATGCAAACAACCATGCTTCTCCCTGAAAACACCAAAAGCAAACAGTGATTGAGCCATGCTTTAGAGCATACAAATCGGCAACAAAATTATAGTGCGGTCAAAAATTCGTGGCGCAACTTATCCTTAAACATCTTTTTAACGAGTGAATGAATGTCACCCTTGCTTTGCACAGCAGTTTGTATCAATTAGTCTTAACTTACAAATCACATTTTTTCCACAACAGTTGAGGCTAGATTAAAAAACTTCTCTTCATAAATTTATATAAAATACTACAAATTTTCTTCACGCGGAAAATGAAATTGTTCACAGCACTTCCCACTCCTCACACACATTTTGTATATGTATATCGTCACAGCTCACCAATGACACTTTTAGTGGCAAAACTTGTAGCAAGAAATTAATTTTAGAGTGAACATTTTTTTGCACTAAAAGTTCTCAAAGCATGCATTTAATAAAGATAATCTCGCGATTAGAAAAACATGACGGACTTGCTTTTAAAAGCGATATCGTCCCAGCTGTAATAAAAAAAACTTTAAAAATCAGTACAAACCACCCACTAGGATTTTTTTACAAGTATTTATTAAGGAATTTTCTTGAATTTTCAGAATTCAGGCGTTTACAAAAATGTTGATCTGTTAAGACAAAATTGATACAAGTCACTGTGCAAAAGCTGGAAAGTTTATATGCGATAGTTGAGGAGATATTAAAATTTGACAGTAAGTTGGGCCACGAATGTTTTACCGCACTTCGCAACAGGTACCAAAACATGAACGTCACATCACAGAATGACGTACGCCCAAAGCAAACAGAATGACTTAATTACACCCAAAGCTATACATTGGAATATTAGGCTTCAAATAGCACGGCTATACAGTAATGTCAATATGCACCACAAAAAAACTAACAAACACACCAAACACAATGGTAATCAACTAAATACCATCGATATCATTATTTTACGCATATAAGAGTGTGAAAGAGTGTCTGTAATTTTAGGACTGCGCCAGCATGCTGTATTAATTAGCCGACTCAAACGTCATTTTGTTCTAGTATGAGTTTTACGGCACTTTTACCACCCAATTAGGTCAAAGAAGTGCCCAAAGAAGATAAGGGGCTATACAAAGAGAGCAACAAACATAAAAAAGAAGGAGGAGAGATAAGGACGATTGGAGTTACAAACAAACAAACAAAATATTTTAAAAAGGAGAAAGGCGTGAGACCAGAAGCGCTTGTAGAACAAACAAACAAACAAAAAAGAGTAAGACATGAGACAAAAAGAAGCACATGTAAAAACCCCAAAAAAATCAATATATTATAAGACATAACGAGACAATCAGCGCTAGTAATAGGTCACTTTTAAGGACAAGCGGGCTAACCCAGATTTCGGGGGTTTCCAGAAATCTTGACCTACACCAAAAGTGGGCATTGCTCAACCTATAGGAGAAGTTTGGTTTCATTGGTGTGTATATTTCTTTGGTTATAGAGAAAACTCTCTTTGCTTTTTAAAGAAACTGAATAAGAGGCAATAACTTTACCTTCAATTTTCTCAGAACAGCATTTTTCGGGATAGGCCCCTTGTGCTTAAAAGCGACCAAATAATACAGAAGGAGGCAATGAGCGCTTGTAAAAACAACAAGAGCAACAACAACAACAAATCAATAAATAAGACATAAGGACACAATGAGCGCTGCTATACTCAAGTGTGGAGGCACGTACCTTTGGCTGAGAGCTGCTCGCGAGCCTTGAGGGCTATGTGGTGGGCGGAGGCGTTGGCGTGAAGGAAGGAGCCGTTGGTGGCCGCGTCAAGGAACATCTCCAGACGGCTGATCCGGGACATCATGGACTCTAGCAGTACCGCGATCGTCTTCTTCAGGTCTGTCCACACACACAGAGACAGACAGACACACACACACACACACACACACACACACACACACACA
>NW_004797664.1:45542-48109 GCF_000002075.1 Aplysia californica
TTGGATAAAGGGGGGAGGGAGGGTGTCTTTGTGTGTAGATCTGCGTAGAATCTATGTACATGTGCGCGACTATGTGCACGCATCTGAATGTGGAAAAGAGACCAAAATAAAAAGTTTGGACGTGAAGGGCGGTGCGCATTGAGTATCTTTTTTTATTCCCAACTTTTTTACTTCCCCGATCCAATCACACGAGAACTTTACGATAAATCAGAGCGTGCCTCGCCCGGACCATTAGATGCCTCTCCATCTCACCCATTTCGTTACTCTTTCTCTCTCCCGCCATCCCAAATGTTATGATATTACGACGACCAATGAAATCCATGACTCACACTCACGTGACTTTTTTTTAAAGGGGAGGGAAATCGATCCCCCCAGCATCTCCCGAGACCGTGCTGATAGCGTCCCCTGATGGCACAAGAGTCAAGACCTAGGCCGAGAGTTAGTTCCCCCTTATGAGTGAAAGTAATCCGTGGGTGTGAGGAGAGACTTATCGCCCCTGAATGTCTTCCTCTTCCACCTCCTCCTTAGTGTCTTTGTGCTTGGAGTAACTATATATTATAGTTCCTCCAAGTCTTTGTGGTAATCCTTTTTTCCAAATCTCCGAGACCCGAGAGACAATCTATCGCAATCACGATCCACCTTCTCCCCTCCTTGCTCCAACCTTCCCATCCCACGCACATACAAACTTACACATTTACACATGCGCGCACACAATACATGTGCACATGTGCACGCGCGCGCGCACACACACACACACACACACACACACACACACACACACACACACACACACACACACACACATGACAAACAAAGAAAAGGCCGGATTAGAATTGAGTTTCATTTTTCAAAATTTTCATTCACTTATTTATTACATTTTAAAAAACCTTTTTAAACATATGATTTATTCATTAATTATTTTTTATGGCGGGTGCGTGAAAGGGGGGAAGGGGGCTAAAGTCTGAAGTCACAATGCGTGTGCATTTTTACGGGGTCAAGATTGGGGTATATGTCTGAGATAATAAATAAAATGGTATGGGTTTAACGCCCCTATCAACACTATTAGGTTATTTAAGAGGCGGGCCTCCGAGTTTATCGTCCGTCTTGAGATAATAATGATGCTGGAAGGAAACAAAACAGAAAGACTCATGTACACAGACGAGGCAGAATGTGACAGCTCTTGAGAGAAAGCTCTACGGCAGTCTCTCAGATTTGAAGCCGACTGCACAGTTTGTGCGCGACATAGGACTGACTGACTGACTGTCTAGCTGCTGTCATCGAGAACAAGGAAAAAGAAGAAGAAAAAGAAAGACTGAGATGTTGTACCTCCCTCCGTCCCAAGAGCGTATATTCTCAGTTTCGGGGGGAACCGAATTCGCGCATTTTTCGAAATTAGCTAACTTAATTAAACTTTAATTTTCTTATTACTTGTTCATTTACCTTTAAAAATTGGTATGTTATTATCAAAGCTACATTACAAAGATACTACATCACTTTTTAGAAATAATGCATCTTTTTCTGAACTACTGCTGTATTGGCTGGGACTGGGGTTAGGGAGTGCACAAAAATGGCTGGGGCTGGAAGGGTTAAAAAATAGTCCCTGCTCGGGAACCGAAGTGGGGTCGGGGTCACCTAGGGGTCAACTAAATGCCACAGCAAAGTGCCTATCACCGCTCCACTATCGACGCCATAGATACAGGCAGTATAGTGCCTATCACCGCTCCACTATTGACGCTATAGATACAGGCAGTATAGTGAAGGGGGGACTTTTGCGGGACCCGATAAAACAAAGGGAATCAAATCGCTACCTTAGAATAGGTCGTTTTTAAGGACAAACGGGCTAACCCAGATTTCAGGGGTTTCCAGAAATTTTGACCTACACCAAAAGTGGGCATTGCCCTACCTATAGGAGAAGTTTGGTTTCATTGGTGTGTATATTTGTTTGGTTATAGTGAAAACTCTCCTTGTCTTTTAAAGAAACTGAACAAGGGGCAAAAAAACTTTACCATCGGTTTTCTCAAGACAGCATTTTTTTTCGGGATAACCCCCTTGTGCTTAAAAAGCGACCAATTACAAAGCTTTATCTGACATTTGGCCGTTCTGAGTCAGTAATACAATGAGTCAACTAGGTCCCAAAACAAAACGCTCTACCTTCTCTATCAAAATTGTAAAAATTTTGTAATTGTTACCGGGATATTCAAAGAACTGTATTTCGAAAAAGCTGGACACTTTGTGAAACTAAAACACTTTTGACGTCAAATTTCTTTAAACTAGACATCTATTTCTGCAGCCTTTCTACTGCTACTCCCTGGCTCCTTTTTACTGCGGTCTTCCAGCCACACCCCTGATCCTATCGTAAGAAAGATCTACACCTAGCCTTCAGGGACAAGGGCGAAAAATAACGGACGCCCCGTGCGCAAGTTGTGCATGTTAAAGATCCTTTGGTGGTCCAAAATCGGTAAGAGTAGGCTTCGGCCGCCACCCGGGCAGAATTCAAAATTTCCTACCAACTGACATTGTTTTATGCGACCCGCTCCCTCACAATATTATCTTATGCAATTGCGAGC
>NW_004797664.1:48315-50331 GCF_000002075.1 Aplysia californica
ATAATAATAATAATAATAATAATAATAATAATAATAGCAATGTTAACAATAATAATAATAATAATAATAAAGACAAAAACAAAAATATCAAAAACTCTGTATTGAGCAGATAGAACTTTGTAGTTCCGAGGTCGCCACATCGCCATCTTAGTCAAGACTCCAAGACTCATTGTCTTAGTCAAGGCTCTAAGACTCCAAGACTCCAAGACTCCAAGACTCCAAGACTCACTGTCTAAGTGCAAAGACAGACTCATTGTCTTAGTCAAGACTCCAAGACTCCTTGTCTAAGTGCAAAGACAGACTCCTTGTCTTAGTGCAAGACTCCAAGACTCCTTGTCTAAGTGCAAAGACTGACTCCTTGTCTAAGTGCAAAGACAGACTCATTGTCTTAGTGCAAAGACAGACTCATTGTCTTAGTGCAAAGACAGACTCCTTGTCTAAGTGCAAAGACAGACTCCTTGTCTTAGTGCAAAGACAGACTCATTGTCTTAGTGCAAAGACAGACTCATTGTCTTAGTGCAAAGACAGACTCATTGTCTTAGTGCAAAGACAGACTCCTTGTCTAAGTGCAAAGACAGACTCCTTGTCTTAGTGCAAGACTCCAAGACTCCTTGTCTAAGTGCAAAGACTGACTCCTTGTCTAAGTGCAAAGACAGACTCATTGTCTTAGTGCAAAGACAGACTCATTGTCTTAGTGCAAAGACAGACTCCTTGTCTAAGTGCAAAGACAGACTCCTTGTCTTAGTGCAAAGACAGACTCATTGTCTTAGTGCAAAGACAGACTCATTGTCTTAGTGCAAAGACAGACTCATTGTCTTAGTGCAAAGACAGACTCATTGTCTTAGTGCAAAGACAGACTCCTTGTCTTAGTGCAAAGACAGACTCATTGTCTTAGTGCAAAGACAGACTCAATGTCTAAGTGTAAAGACAGACGCATTGTCTTAGTGCAAAGACAGACTCAATGTCTAAGTGTAAAGACAGACGCATTGTCTTAGTGCAAAGACAGACTCATTGTCTTAGTGCAAAGACAGACTCCTTGTCTAAGTGCAAAGACAGACTCATTGTCTAAGTGCAAAGACAGACTCATTGTCTAAGTGCAAAGACAGACCCATTGTCTTAGTGCAAAGACAGACTCATTGTCTTAGTGCAAAGACAGACTCATTGTCTTAGTGCAAAGACAGACTCATTGTCTTAGTGCAAAGACAGACTCATTGTCTAAGTGTAAAGACAGACTCATTGTCTTAATGCAAAGACAGACTCATTGTCTAAGTGTAAAGACAGACTCATTGTCTTAGTGCAAAGACAGACTCATTGTCTTAGTGCAAAGACAGACTCATTGTCTAAGTGCAAAGACAGACCCATTGTCTTAGTGCAAAGACAGACTCATTGTCTTAGTGCAAAGACAGACTCATTGTCTTAGTGCAAAGACAGACTCATTGTCTTAGTGCAAAGACAGACTCATTGTCTTAGTGCAAAGACAGACTCATTGTCTAAGTGCAAAGACAGACTCATTGTCTTAGTGCAAAGACAGACTCATTGTCTTAGTGCAAAGACAGACTCATTGTCTTAGTGCAAAGACAGACTCTTTGTCTTAGTGCAAAGACAGACTCTTTGTCTTAGTGCAAAGACAGACTCATTGTCTTAGTGCAAAGACAGCCTCATTGTCTAAGTGCAAAGACAGACTCATTGTCTTAGTGCAAAGACAGACTCATTGTCTTAGTGCAAAGACAGACTCTTTGTCTTAGTGCAAAGACAGACTCTTTGTCTTACTGCAAAGACAGACTCATTGTCTTAGTGCAAAGACAGACTCATTGTCTAAGTGCAAAGACAGACTCATTGTCTTAGTGCAAAGACAGACTCATTGTCTTAGTGCAAAGACGACTCTTTGTCTTAGTGCAAAGACAGACTCTTTGTCTTACTGCAAAGACAGACTCATTGTCTTAGTGCAAAGACAGACTCATTGTCTAAGTGCAAAGACAGACTCATTGTCTTAGTGCAAAGACAGACTCATTGTCT
>NW_004797664.1:50431-56150 GCF_000002075.1 Aplysia californica
TATATATACCACAAATATCTTTTCAACGGATGAATCAATGTCACCCATACTTCGCACTTCGCACAGCAGTTTGTATCAATTTGTCTTAACTTAATCATATTTTTCTACAACAGTTGAGGCTAGATTTTAAAAACTTTTCTTCATAAATTTATATAAAAAGCTACAAACCTCCTTTATGCGGAAAAATGGAATTATTGTTCTCTCACACATTTTGTGTACGCATATGGCCTATGTCACAGCTCGCCAATGACACTTTTTAGTCGCAAAGCTTGTTACCAGAAACTAACTTTATAGTGAACACTTTTTTGCACTAAAAGTTCTCCAAACATGCGTTCAATAAAGATGATCTTGCGATTAGAAAAAAATGACGGACTTGCTTTTAAACGCGAGATCGTCCCCGCTGTAAACCTTTTAAAATCAGTCAAAAGAACCCACTAGGATTTTATTTAGATTTGATTAAGGAATTTTCTAGATTAGAGCCAACAGGTCTTTAGAAAAATACTCATCTGTTATGAAAAATTGATACAAGTCACTGTATCCGTCTCTGGAGAGTTTATCTTCGATTTTTGAGGAGATATTTGACAATACGTTGCGCCACGAAGTTTTGACCGCACTAATATGATTTTAGCCCTATCCGTACGTCGTGTTTTACTATCGTATCCATACGATGTGGGAAACTCTGTGCCACCACTTTCCCAAGAGGAAATTTACTTGTTAATCCGATCCGTACGCTTTGCATAGCAGTCTGTCTAAAAAAAGAAAGTTTCAAAGAGATCTTCGTACCAGAAGTATTCTAAAATGTGAAGAATACAACCCCGGGGACACAAAATGACCCCAGGGCGTACGAATAGGATAAGTAAGTGTAAGGGTTTAACACCTCTATCAACTCTATTAGGTAACCGAAAAAGCTGTGAGCTCCGAATGCTGTATCCGTCTCTGAAAAGTAAGACCTTGCCAATTAAGGGGTTGACAACTTTGACCCCCCCCCTCCCCACCACATCCCACATAACATGACGACCTGAGCTCAAGATCACCCAGTCTGGGATTTAAACCAAAGCCAGTGGGTGGTTGGAGGGTGCTTTGGTGTGGTTTGCTTCTTCTTTCCTATCAAACATCTATTTATAATAAGGCATCGAGGTGGAATCAGGCTCTCATCAATTTTTGGGCATGAGGAGTTATTGGTATCATCTTAAAGCTTGTTCACTTGCCTTTATTTGGGGTGAAAAAAATATAAATGTATCTTGAATAAAAGTCGAGATATTTGCGAATGAAGGAGGCGGGGGTCACCTGTTTTCAGAAGTAAATTAGTGGAAAAAATGGCCGCCAAAGATTAGATATTTCCTTAGCTTAAGAGTCCACGGTAACTGAAAAGTTACAATTTTTGATCCTTTAATCAATGTTTTTCAGAAAATTCCACCCAGAAATGAGTTCTTTAATGGGCATGAAAGGTGTTGAGCCAAAAAACAAAAATTTGACAAGTTTCTTCACCCTTGATTATTTTGACGAGAGTTTGATTCCACCACGTTGCCTCACCTATGGTCTTTTTCTCCCCTCTTTCTCTTTTGTGTTTGTTACCCTCTTGTAACACCTCTAATCTTCGAAACTGCTATGACCTTATTGCGTTGCAAGTGCCGTAAAACACTTACTAAAACTAAATTAAAAACAAAGGCCACACACTCCGTAAACCGGCGTGGTACCGGCCGACTGAGCTAACAAAGGTTACTTTAATTTCACTTTTATCCGCCGCTTATACCCTTTTGTGTGTGACTGGAAGAAAGAGACGTCGTTCTGCCTCCAGCCGGAGAGCTTAGGTCAGGGGGATGCCGTGAGTTGTTAGCGTTTCTCAGACTTCATCTATCCAGGTCTTTCTCGGTCGCCCTCTAGCCTTGTTGTCATTGAATATTTCTAATGTAGGCACGTTGTGCTAACAAAGCGTTGCCCATAGTTCTCAAAGAGAGTCCACCATCTACCAGCTCTTTGATTAGGAAGTGGGAGGGTTAGGGGGAGGGGGAGGGGGAGCTGAGAGGGGTCGATATATCCCTGTAAAGATTCTGTTTTAAGAACTCTTTAAGTTGGATGACGGCATTGCTCCCTCCAGATGAGCTGCAAATCTACTGGCATGAACTAAAATAGGGAGTGCGTATGGTGTTTCGTTTGGATGTAACTAGAGCTATGGGGAGCGGGCATGGGGCTCAGATTGTTCATGTAAACGGGGCTCGCCGGCCATGCCATTGAAAGCAAAAAGATCCCCACGTCTGACACGTGTGTGACGTCACTGCCACGAGCTCAGCGACTGTTTAGATGACCTCTTTGTCTGCGTGCAGTCTTGCTACATATGACAAAAGGCAACAGATCGCCGGCTTAGTGCCATCTCGTAAACATAACAAAAGGAAACACATCGCAGACTTAGCGCTATCGAATACTCACTCCATGTTTTACCCCGTTGTGAAATAATATAAATAACTTTTAAAATATAAATCTCCAGTCGTGATATCGAGAGTTTTCAGTGTGTTTGTTTTTTGTTCTTTTGTAAGTGTTTTACGGCGCTCACAACTGTATAAGGTCATATCAGCACGCGGGACACATGTGAACATTTTCCGTTGGTAGGAAATTTTGAATTTTGCCCGGGTGGAGGCCGAAGTCTACTCTTATCGATTTTGGACAACAAGGGATCTTTAACGTGCGCAATTTGTACACGGGAACTCCGACATTTTTCGCCCTTGTCCGAGAAGGCTAGGTGTAGGTCTTTCCTACCAGAAGATCAGGGGTGTGGCGGAAAGACAGCAGTAAGGAGGAGCCAAGGAGTAGCAGTAGAAAGGCTACAGAAAGAGTCAGGAGCCCAGAGGAGGGGGCAAAGGAGGTGAGGGGGTGGGGGCAGAGAGTGGAGAGGAAAGCACAAATAATAGAGAGCAGGAAAAGAGGTGAAAGGAGACAATTTTAGAGAACAAAAATATTTTTGTCGCAACCTGGATTCATACCCGGGACTTTTGAATGAAAGGCTAACACCTTAACCTCTAGACCACGAGAACCCCTAAATCGAGAGTGAGTGCAAATTTTCACAGAAAGTCTACACAACATGGGCATCACAGGTAATGACCTCGTGCTGTAAGGGAAGCCCAGTCAATAGCATTGGAGGCGGTGACATTTCAGTTTAAATCTAGTATAAGTTTTACGGCACTTGCAACACAATTAGGTTTTATATAAGCGCCAAAGATTAGAGGTGTTACATGAGACGAGAGCAGTTTTTAGATGAGGTTTAACGGCACTCGCAACTGCATAAAGTCATATGAGCGCCAGGAGATTAGAGGTGTTACAAGAGAGTAACAAACATAAAAAAGAAGAAGGGGAGATAAGGACGATAGATGTTTGATAGGAAAGATAAATGTTAAGATAGGAAAGAAGAAGAAAACCACACCAGAGCACCCACCAACCACCCGCCGTAAGTCCCAGAGCTTCCCCACTCACCAAAAGCCGTGAATCTCCCTGCGTAGGGCCCGTCCACCACATCCCCGTTCTCTCTGGCCAGAGCCTTGATGTACTCCTCACTCAGCTGAACGATCTCCGCCTGAGGACACACACACAGACAATGGATGAGGTTATGTTTTGAAGAAAAAAAAAGAAATAATAACAACAACAACAACAACAACAACAGCAATAACATACGTGTATACAGTGTATATACAACAACAACAACAACAACAACAACAACAACAACAACAACAACAACAACAACAACAACAACAACAACAACAACAACTTAGTTTTAGTAAGAGTTTTACGGCACTTGATGTTTGATAGGAAAGAAGGAGCAAACCACGCGAGAGCACCTGCCAACCACCCACGTGTACACAATAACAACAACAACATAGGTGTACACAGCAACAACAACGACGGCGACGACTACTTTTTTAGTAAGAGTTTTACGGCCCTTGCGACAACACAATAAGGTCATATAAGTGGCGAAGATTAGAGGTGTTACAAGAGAGTAACAAACACAATAAGGTCATATAAGTGGCGAAGATTAGAGGTGTTACAAGAGAGTAACAAAAACGTACAGAAGGAGGGGAGATAAAGAGGATGGAAGTTTGAAAGGAAAGAAGAAGCAAACCACACCAGAGCAAAAGCCAACCAACCACGACGACGACGACAATAACAACAACAGCAACAACAACTACAACAACAACATACTTGTACACAACAACAACAACAATAACGACGACGACGACGACGACGACAACTTGCGTGTACAGCAAGGAGGTTATACATAGTGTAAGGTCATTGGTGTATTTTACAGCTAAAATAAAAGGAAATGTCTTCAAGGTCTGTGGTAGTTTTTTTAGTTTTAGTAGAAATTTTACGGCGCTCGCAACTGCATAAGGTCATAGGAGAGCCAAAGGGGTGGATGTTAACAGAGAAGTCCTCACAGGGAATCAGACTTACTCTGCTCACCTCTCTAGCTTCAACAGCATAAAGTCTGCTTCAACTATCAAGGCACCCCGGAAAAAGCGGGTCACAAGAGAGTGACAAACATACAAAAGAAGTAGAGGAAAATGACAATAGTAAGGATTAAGAAAGAAAAAGCAGCATTTCCCAGTTGTAGATCAGGCACAGTTATGAGCGTGACATGAGTCAGCCCATTTACAATTCTACTGTGCTTGAACGAGAAATGTCCCCCCTTTGGGAATGGCCTAAAGACACTACAGTCGGTGGCACTGCCCCCGGGGGGAAGTCGCAGGCTTTGAGAAAAGAGTACTCTATCGTCATGATAACAGTCGTACTCCATGGCTCATTCTTACTGCTGTCTATCAGCCACACCATGATTGATCGATTGAGTAGGTGTTTTACGGCACTATCTACTCAATTTTGGTCTTTCAGCCACACCCCTGATCTTAGGGTAGGAAAGGTCGAAAACATAGCCTTCTCGGCTAAAGGCGAAAAATCACGGAGAACCCTTGTACAAGTTGCACACGTTAAAGATTCCTTGTGGTCCTAAAATCGATAAGAGTAGGCTTCGGTCGCCAACATTCAAAATTAATTCCTACCAAACTTTAAATGCTTAGTGTGTCCCTCGCGCTCATATGACCTAATAAAGTTGCCAACGCCGTAAAACACTGACACCCCCCCCCCCAAAAAAAAACCCAAAACCAACAAAAACCAACAGTCCAGAAACCTTCCCAACAGAACAGACAGTCCCCAAGTTCTGGAGCGCCTTCTGCAACAATCAATAAAGGAATTTCTTCCGTGACCTCAGCCACGCTCCGCCAACATTGTGGTTACAGAAATCTGCAGGCTGTCAAATTACGGGGGCAATCAGCGGAAACTACTGGTTGTCGGCATTTTCTAAAAATATAACTACCTCTCCTGGAGGGGGGGGGGAGGGAGAGAATCCGTATCTGGAAGCCTTGCACGAGAATGCCTCCTCCTCCTCCTCCTCCTCCTCACGGCATCTGCAACACAATTAATTAGGTCGTACGTACAGGTGTGTTGGGTTTTTGTAACAGTTTTACGGCACTTGCAACACAATAAGGTCATATGAGCGCCAGAAGATTAGAGGTGTTACAAGAGAGTAACAAACACAAAGAAGAAGGGGAGATATAAAGACGGTAGATGTTTGATAGGAAAGAAGAAGCAAACCACACCAGAGCACCTACCAACCACCCACGTACAGATTTCCAATGGGAAGAAGGAAACAAACCACAGCAGAGCACACACACCCCTC
>NW_004797664.1:56262-58052 GCF_000002075.1 Aplysia californica
CCCCCCAATAATGTTAATAAGATAATAGACACTCTGATATGGCGTGGAAACATTCTCCCCTTTTCAACCGAGTGTATCCCATAATTGAATATGTTTGGCTGACACGCAAGGCAAGACACCGGATGTCTTTTCAGGCTCAAAAAAACTTTGGGATCTTTTCTTTTTAACCGACTCTTGGTTCGTTCCTTTTAACAGACCCTTGGTTCGTTCCCTTTTAACAGACCATTGGTTCGTTCCTTTTAACAGACCATTGGTTCGTCCCATTTAACAAAATGCAAACATGAGCAGCGGTGGGCTGTGCTGAAGACATGGTCTAATGAGTACCCCGAGCAACTATAACCCAGAGCCCATATGGGGAACGATTCTCTATAGATCTAATACAAACCGATCGCCTGACTCGCGGTCTTGAAAACAACTTTAATCGACACGGACCGTCGGTGTGTCGGCTTCCTTCGGTTTGTGCCACGATGGTCGCTTTTCGCCCTCAATCTGGCTAGCCCCGCCCAACAAACCGAACGGCTCGTACCAATGAGGGCACTGGGTACACGGCACGAGGAAGGTGTGGTCTGCTCCTTTTTTCTCGTGTAACACCTCTAATCTTCGGCACTTTTATGACCTTATTGGGTTGCAAGTGCCGTAAAACTCTTACTAAAACTGAATTATACGTGCATTTGCCACATTGTTGGCCGTTTGAGTTACTACGACCATGCGGTCAGAAACCAAAAGCTCTACCTGCTCTAGCAAAATCGTAAGATTACGCGGAGTCGTTATCAAGGTATTCAAAGAATTGCATTTGAGGAAGCTTGACATATTGTGAAAATAAAAATTATGATGTCCAATTTATCCAAACGAGGTACCAAGCAGACAGAACTAAGTAATTCTGGGGTAGCCACACAGAGCATGACCAATTGCCACTACAGCGAAGGAAACTCTACCGGAGCGCAGAAAGAAAATCTGAGTTTCAGTTTTACAAAGTGTTTTACGGCACTTGCAACACAATAAGGTCATACAAGTGCTGAAGATTAGACGGCTACTTTTCTACTCGGCAATGGTTGTCGTCATTGACAATGTCACAAATTCTGGTCGCTTTTAAGCACAAAGGGGCAATCCCGATAAACGCTGTTTGGAGAAAATCGAAGGTAAAGTTTTTGCCCCTTGTTCAATTTCTTTAAAAAGACAAGTAGAGTTTTCTCTATAACCAAACAAATTTACACACCAATGAAACCAAACTTCTCCTCTTGATTGGGCAATGCCCACTTTTGGTGTAGGTCAAGATTTCTGGAAACCCCCGAAATCTGTGTTAGCCCGCTTGTCCTTAAAAGCGACCAATTTTCAGTGTACCTGAATTGACAGTGCTTGGCAGAGACGCAATACATGACCTTGATACAGAAAGACGTTTCTCTCGTTTCTGAATAATCTACGAGTTCATTCCTGTTTTATTTTTAATCTTTAACCAGAAATGGCTTCTTTTCACTCCTTAATACATACTTCACCCTTTATTTCAACATGTAATATAATGTGCCTATAGTGCAATATTGATTACTTTACGGGCATTTCGACTGCATCGACTTATGACTTCGCCGTCCGGAAGGTTATAAGAAAATCAAAGATCAAAGGGAAGTCGAGCAATAAACTCGTCCGTATAGGGTACCCCCGGACTGCAATTAAAGATTACAGCAGGAAACGAACGAAAAGAACTTTACCGTTACACCATGAACGTCAAAGAATATTATGGAATATCTCTCTCTCTCTCTCTCTCTCTCTCTCTCTCTCTCTCTCTCTCTCTCTCT
>NW_004797664.1:59733-61596 GCF_000002075.1 Aplysia californica
TTTTAGAATACTTCTAGTCCGAAGATCTCTTTGAAACTTTCAGTATTTCTCAAAAACTCATTTTGACCGATTGCTATGCAAAGCGCGCGGATCGGGTTAGCGAGTAAATTTCCTCTTTGGAAAGTGGTGGCACAGAGTTCCCCACGTCGTATGGATACGCTAGTAAAACACGACATACGGATAGGGTTAAGTGGTGGCACAGAGTTCCCCACGTCGTATGGATACGCTAGTAAAACACGACGTACGGATAGGGTTAAGTGGTGACACAGAGTTCCCCACGTCGTATGGATACGATAGTAAAACATGACGTACGGATAGGGTTAAGTGGTGGGCTGTCATCATGAATTGAGATTTTTCCTTTTTTTATAATTTAAAAAAAAAGTGTATTACAAAAGAACAGATCGGGTTTTCTTCTCTTTTATCTCAAAAGTGCAAAAAAGTGCAAACATGAGTTAGGCCGTATTGGAAAGCACAATTTCGACAAACAGGTCTAAGCCAGTGAGGAAAAGACATGGAATGGGACCCACCACTTGCGTAGGTCAAGGATGTTTGTTTGTTTTAGTAGAGGTTTTACGGCGCTCGCAACTGCATAAGGTCATATGAGCGCCAGAAGACTAGAGGTGTTACAAGAGAGTAACAAACATAAAAAAGAAGGAGGGGAGATAAGGACGATAGATGTTTGATGTAGGTCAAGGATAACAGCGTCCTAAAGCGTTCTTTTATTTTTAGCAAGAAGTTTACGGCACTTGCAACACAATAAGGTCATATACATGCCGAAGATTTAGATGTGTTACAAGAGAGTAACTAACTCAACAACAAAAAATTAGCAGAAGGATGTTAGATAGGAAACAAGGAGGAAATCACATAAGAGCACCCGCCAACCAACCACAAAAGCATTCGTAGGGAGGAGGGATAGGAATGAAAGATGTATGATAGGAAAAATAAGAAGCAAACCACACCAGAGCACCCACCAACCACTCACAAAGGCGTTGTAAATGGAAAGAAAGTAATTATCCTGTGGGTTCAACTTTCCTCAGCCTATTCATGACAAATCCCACACATATCAATAGCAATCTGAGGACGACAAAGCTCAAGGTATGGCCTCAATCCGGGATGTATTCAGTGAAGTTACCATTGTCGCTATCTCCTAGTGCTGGGCGGCTCGGTTCACGATTATTGAAAGCTAGGAATCGTAGGAATCGACTCCGAACCCAATTACTTTCTAATGATATGATTTCTTCCCGAGGTTACCTAATTGGCTCCGAACATTTTCAGGATCTAGGAGAACCATGATATTGGAACACCATGAAGTGTCAAATTATATCTTTCAAAAATAAATTTTAAAAAGACAAAGAATATTTTAATGGTTGAATTAACTGGTAACCTTTTTTTACGTGCAAAGGAGTTGTGGGAACTTTTCTTCTGTAGCATTAATCGTGGGAATCGGTTCCGGAATCGGTTTTTCGCCCAGCTCTACTGTCTCCCCAATGAGCGATCGCCAAGGAAGCTTTTTGACGTGGGTCTCAGCGATCAATGAACTTTACACTTGGCGATGATAACTTGTATTGTTTGTTTAATAGGTTGTGGTGTGTATTGTGTATGTGTATTGTGTATGTGTGTGTGTGTGTGTGTGTATGAGTGTGTGTGTGAGTGTGTGTGTGTGTGTGTGTGTGTGTGTGAGTGTGTGTGTGTATGTGTGTGTGTGTGTCTGCTTTGTATATGTGTGTAAGAGCGTGTGTTCTGATGTTTTATGTGCGTTGTGTGTGTATGTGTGTATGTGTGTGTGTGCGTGTATGTGTATGTGTGCGCGCCGTTTATGTATGTGTGTGTGCGTGTGTGTGTGTGTGTGTGTGTGTGTGTGTG
>NW_004797664.1:62862-66218 GCF_000002075.1 Aplysia californica
AGACTGAAATAAACACAAAAAGACGACTACACACACACACACACACACACACACACACACACACACACACACACACACACACAAACACACACACACACAAACACACACACACACACACATATGAAAATGAAATAAACTTTTTAAAAACTGCCACCCACTTGTGCGTGCCACCAGATGTTCTAATCAACAGACAAGATGACATGCCACCACTTATCATAATTAAATCTCCAAGAAACCCAAGGCTAAAGCAAATCGTCCACCACCTCCCATCCAAACCTCTCCCTGACTAATTTTAACCCTATCCGTACGCCCTGTGGTCATTTTGTACCCCCGGGTTTGTATTCTTCACATTTTAGAATATTTCTAGTACGAAGACCTCTTTGAAACTTTCAGTACTTTTCAAAAAACCATTTTGCCAAACTGTTCTGCAAAGCGTACGACTCGGATTAACGAGTAAATTTCCTCTTTGGAAAGTGGTGGCACAGAGTTCCCCACGTCGTATGGATACGATAGTAAAACACGACGTTTGACGGAAGGGTTAATCTATTGAGCACACTCGAACTGAGATGGAGAGGCATGTTTCGGGATTAGCGACCCCTCAGAATTATGTTTCTTTTATCCTTCACCATATATATTTCAGAAACAGATCTACACCACACCCTATTAAATATGCAGCACGTGGATTTCTTTGGGCGAAAAAATATTTAAAAAAGTAAAAAGTAACAATTGATCAAACAACAATAAATTATACGCCTGCTGTCGAAAGCGCACATATTGTGAACAGGTTTTTAAGCCAACTGACGCACAATTCCATACGTACACGTATTCTCTATTGGATACGTACACGTATTCTCTATCGGATATCTCCTTATTGTAATTGAAATCGGGGATTTTTTAGGCCTCCATCGACACCATTTGTATCTCCTTCAGGAGGCCAGCTGCTTCCAGCCTGGTGGTGAAAGCCCTTGCTAGGGCACTCAGAGGGATATACATTGATTTTTCCATTATGGAAACTTTATTTAACAATTGAGTGTTTTAAAGGATGTAATATGAGTCAAAATAAACTAATTAACTAATTAACTAACATATAAGTAAGTAACTTACTAACATACTTACTAACATACTGACTGACTGACTAACTGACTGACTGACTGACTGACTGACTGACTGACTGACTGACTGACTGACTGACTTACTGACTTACTGACTTACTTACTTACTTACTTACTTACTTACTTACTAAGAGAGATATACAATGGGACGCACAAGTAAGTATTTCGGTTTAGTAAGTGTTTTAAGGCACTTGCAACACAATAAGGCCATATAAGTGCCGAGGATTAGAGGTGTTACAAGAGAGTAACAACACAAAATAGAAGGAGGGGAGATAAAGACGATAGATGTTCGATAGGAAAGAAGAAGCAAACCACATCAGAGCACCCGCCAACCACCCACCTGATTACCTTTACTACGCATGTCTGTCTCCAGATAGAGAAAGAGTGAGGGAAGGGCAGTGGCAGAGAAACAGATAGAGATAGAGTAAGAGAAGGAAAGTGGCAGAGAAACAGATAGAGAGAGAGTGACAGAAGGAAAGTGGCAGAGAAACAGATAGAGAGAGAGTGAGGGAAGGGAAGTGGCAGAGAAACAGATAGAGATAGAGTGAGGGAAGGAAAGTGGCAGAGAAACAGATAGAGATAGAGTGAGAGAAGGAAAGTGGCAGAGAAACAGATAGAGAGAGAGTGAGGGAAGGGAAGTGGCAGAGAAACAGATAGAGATAGAGTGAGGGAAGGGCAGTGGCAGAGAAACAGGTAGAGTGAGGGAAGGGCAGTGGCAGAGAAACAGGTAGAGAGAGAGTGAGGGAAGGGCAGAGGAAGAGACAAAGATAGAGGGAGGGAAGGGCAGAGGAAGAGACAAAGATAGAGATAGAGTGAGAGAAGGGAAGTGGCAGAGAAACAGATAGAGATAGAGTGAGGGAGGGGCAGAGGAAGAGAAAAAGACAGAGATGGAGTGAGGGAAGGGAAGAGGAAGAGAGAAAGATAGAGTGAGGGAAGGGCAGTGGCAGAGAAACAGATAGAGATAGAGTGAGGGAGAGGCAGAGGAAGAGAAAAAGACAGAGATGGAGTGAAAGAAGGGAAGAGGAAGAGAGAAAGATAGAGTGGGGGAAGGGCAGTGGCAGAGAAACAGATAGAGATAGAGTGAGGGAAGGGAAGTGGCAGAGAAACAGATAGAAATAGAGTGAGGGAAGGGCAGAGGCAGAGAAACAGATAGAGTGAGGGAAGGGCAGAGGAAGAGACAAAGATAGAGTGAGGGAAGGGCAGAGGAAGAGACAAAGATAGAGTGAGAGAAGGGCAGTGGTAGAGAAACAGATAGAGATAGAGTGAGGGAAGAGCAGAGAAACAGATAGAAATAGAGAGAGGGAAGGGCAGAGGAAGAGACAAAGATAGAGTGAGAGAAGGGAAGAGCAAGCCCTCTGCGTGTGACGGCGAGGCGCCTTGTACCCACCCCAAGACCCTCACCGGCGCAAAGTAGTGTTGGGGTTGTTGTTGTTTTGTTTGTTGTTTGGGTTTTTTGGTAAGTGTTTTACGGCGCTCGCGACCACTCGTACATAAGGTCATATGGGTGTTCGGGACACAACAAAACATTTTCAATGGGTAGGAAATTTTAAATCTTGCTCGGGTGGCCACCGAAGCCTACTCTTATCGATTTTGGACCACCAAGGGAACTTTAGCGTGCGCAACTTGCACACCAGACCTCCGACTCCGAGATTTTTCGCCCTTGTCCCAGAAGGCAAGTGGAAAGTTTGCCAATAATAGTTTAGTTTTAGTAGAGGTTTTACGGCACTCGTAACTGCATAATGTCATATGTGCGTCAGAAGAATAGAGGCGTTACAAGAGAGTGACAAACACAAAATAGAAAGAGGGGACATAAAGCCGATGGATGTTCGATAGGAAAGAAGAAATAAACCACACTAGAGCACCCACCCACCACCCACGCGGAAAGTTTGCCAATATTCTTCTAAATTGGACAAAGCGTAGCGTGACGAACTGTGCGGGGGTATGAGATAACAGTTTTTCATCACTCAACGACAGGCTGATAATGATCAAACATCGCAATACGACCAGTAAGCGAAACAACAGACGCTCCTTCCCTCCGCTCACAGCTGGCTTACTCGGCTGACAGGGAACATATGAAAAAAAACCCGGGAATGTTATATCATTAACAACAAGACACATGCTGTGACGTAATACGTCTGTTTGCTTTGCTTGTTTGTTTGTTTAGTATAGGGTTTTAGGGCGCTCGCAACTGCATAAGGTCATATGAGCGCGCGGGACACACCTAATACTTTTTCGTTGGTAGGA
>NW_004797664.1:66530-67918 GCF_000002075.1 Aplysia californica
CAACAACAACAACAACAACAACAACAACAACAACAACAACGACAGCAGCAGTGACGGCAAAGCCAAAACAGAAGAAAGAGCAACATCAGCAACTACAGCTACAGTAACAGCAACAGCAATGACAGCAACAACATCAGCAACAGCATCAGCAACAGCATCAGCAACAGCATCGTCAAAGTACGATTAACCTGCGAGCCAGCGGGTCAGGGCCAGGGAGCAAGTCGGCAGGGAGTCGGTGGGGGGTCGGCCAGGAGTCGGAGGGAAGGGAACTAAATCGAAATGTTCGCCCTTTGACCCCATGTCACATTGGCCCATAAATTCTCCTCCTTCATTTTTCTATTGTGATTCATTACATAGACACACGGGAGGAGGCCATCTCAGGGGGGAAGTCGGAGAAGGAGGATAGGGAGAGTCTTGGGGAGGGGAAGGGAGAGGAAGAGATAGAGAGAGGGTACAAGAAGAGAGATGGAGAGGGAGAGGGAGGGAGAGACAGAGAGAGAGACAGAGAGACAGAGAGACAGAGACAGAGGACAGAGAGACAGAGAGACAGAGAGAAAGAGAGACAGAGACAGACGGACAGAAGGAGAGAGAGAGAGAGAGAGAGAGAGAGAGAGAGAGAGAGAGAGAGAGAGAGAGAGACGAAGGGAGAGTCTTTCAAGAGAGGAAGTTCATCAAACCGGGAGAGAACCCTGAAAAAGTTCAGAGGGCCAGGGACCCCGCACCACGCCCACAGCCCAAGCACTCGCCAGAGCTTCACCCCAATTTCCGCCCTAGCTTTCAAAGGGCCGCAACTCGATTAGGAAGCAGTCCAGAGTGACTGGCCCCAATCACCCGCACAATTTTCCCTCGCCAGCCAACAAGGGGAGATAATAATCATAATCGATTTCTCTTCCAACTCTTTTATTTTTAAAAATAAATTCAATCTGAAGCCAAACGCGGAGGAAAGTGTTAAAACTGGGATAGAATCTTTGGGGAAATGGAGCAGAACATGGATCTGACCTCACTGGCAGTCTCTATAATCTCATGACCTAGATATTCTGGTGAGATTTTTCGTTGCTAATCTGAATAGAAGACTACCTCATCTGTAGTGAATACAGTTCTCAGGGTGAAAAAAACAACTTATTTGAAACTTTGGGAGGAGTTAAATTATATGTATTGCGATCTGTCGTGACAGCTGAGAAATATCCATATTGTATTTTATTGTAGTTGAAGGGGAAAGGGGAATAAGTGAGAGAAGATAGAGGGGGACCTGTTCTCAAAGGGTGAGGTGGGCCGGGGCAGGGCGGAGGGGGGGGGATAGGAGGATGTAAGGTTCTAATGTGTGTATTTAGACGGGAAGAAAGAAATGTTTGGCAAAGAAAGAAAGAGAGAGAGAGAGAGAGAGAGAG
>NW_004797664.1:68301-70630 GCF_000002075.1 Aplysia californica
GCCCCCTCCTCTGGGCTCCTGACTCTTTCTGCAGCCTTTCTACTGCTACTCCTTGGCTCCTCCTTACTGCTGTCTTTCTGCCACACCCCTGATCTTCTGGTAGGAGTGTCCCGCGCGCTCATATGACCTATGCAGTTGCGAGCGCCGTAAAACACTTTACAAAAACAAAACAAACAAGCCTTTTCGAATGCAATTCCATGAATATCTTGATGACGACTCCGCGCAATCTTACGATTTTGATACAGCAGGTAGATCATAATTTGGTATCTGGCCTCAAAGTCTCAGTGACTCAAAACGGCCAAAAATGTCAGACAGAACTTTGTAATCCCGAGGAAGCGATGAGCAGCACGCAACAATCGTCGTCATCATTGACAGTAGGATCACTAATAATTGGCATTGCTCTGAGTGGTGAAATGGTATAGGTTTAACGCCCCTATCAACACTATTAGGTTATTTAAGGGGCGGGACCTCCTAGTTTAACGTGTAAAGTGCCTTTCCCAAGGACACAACGTCGGACCGAGCTGAGGCTCGAACCCCCGAACCCGCAATCTCACGATTACGAGTCCGGTAGCCTAACAAGTAGGCTATCGACGCCACCATAATTGACAGTATAATCACTAATAATTGGCATTGTCCTAAGCCAGAGGTTGAAGTTGAAGGGTTCGGCTGGTTGGTTCTACTTCCTAACTGTTCCTCTGTTGTATCTTTCAGTCCACTTTACCTTCCCTAGCAGTTGACGACAAATCATGGTGTCGTCATTTGCTTCTCTCTCTTCCAACTAAACGAAACAAAACTCATCGTCTTATGAAGATCCTGTCTGACAATTTACAGACCGGGTTCTCGGCTTGAAAAAAAAAAATTAAAAAAATAATCAGAAGACTGTTCTCCTCAGTAAATAGACTCAACTATAAGTAATGTCAAATAAGTGCCGAAGATTAAAGGTGTTACAAGAGAGTAACATACACAAAAAAGAAGGAGGAGAGGTAAGGACGAAAGATGTTTGATAGGAAAAAAGGAGCAAACCACACCAGAGCACCACCCGACCATCCACTACCACCGACCACCCACTACCTCCGACCCCCCACACACTCACCTTGAGCAAGCCGCTATCCTTCTGTGGCGCAGTGACCAGGGACACGTTGACCAAAGTGAACCCCCACAGCAGCGCCAACACCAGGAGCAGCAGGAGACAGCGGCGGGCAGTGGGGTTCCTTAACCAGCGGGCAGGCCACTTGTGCAGGGAGAAGCGGGGGGCCATCTCCACGGCACGTCACGTCACGTCACTGTCACGGCACGTCACGGCACGTCACAGCAAGGCACCGTCACGGCACGTCACGACACGGCACGGCACGTCACCGTCACCGCCACGGCCTTCCTACCGAGGACGGCTGACTGCAACACGCTGAACTGCTGCTACTTATGCTGCTATTGATACTGACGATACTGATGCTGATGCTGACGATATTCCTTGTGTGCTTCTGCTGCTGCTGATATGGCTTCAGCTGCTGACAATGCTGCTGCTGATACTGCTTCCACTATTGAAAATGCCGATACTACCTCTCGAGTGGTGATGGGAATGGTGTGCTGCTATATTTCCAGAAGGCGACAACACAGGTGGTTAGGGCGTTATGACGGTGATGGTTAAGTTAAGGCGGTGTCCAACGCCTACTGCTGGTGATGATACTGCTTCGAGTGGGAGATGGCGTCCGGTAGATATATGGCCGTGATGCGATGATACTGCTTCAAGCGGATGAAGGCGTGTGGTAGATAGTTTACGGTGATACGATGATACTGCTTCGAAAGGGTGATGGTGTCTGGTAGGTATATTTACGGTGATGCGTCGCTCCTGCTTCCAAGAGCGACGGAGGTAAAAGTTTTAGGGCGCTCGCTGTGCATCTGTCGGTGGGTGAGTGAATGAGGGAGTGAGGGAGTGGAGAATCTTTGGTGGTGATGCTGGTAGTTACGGAGGTGGTGATGCTTGCTGCTGCTGCCGCTGCTGCTGCTAATCCTGACTGCGATGGCTGAAGCCAGCTACGCTCACGTCCTTCTACTGTTGGAGTAACTTCTGAGGCAGTTGTCGACACAGGTGGGTGTGGTGACAGCGGAGTTTGTTGTAGTTGTCAACTCAAGTGAAGGAGGACTCGGTCCGGGGTTTGGCGGCACGTGGCGGCCACGTCTCTGTTCCGCGGGTCTGTCGGTGACCACGAGGGGGCCTCGCCGCGCGTGAGAGATCAGCATCTGCTCACCACACAGGACACACGCACGAGGGGGGGGAAGTGGGGGAGGGAGGGGCGGAGAAAGCAAAGACATTAAATTAGTGAGTGAGGGG
>NW_004797664.1:70730-71666 GCF_000002075.1 Aplysia californica
GAGAGAGAGAGAGAGAGAGAGAGAGAGAGAGAGAACCTATTACAAACTAATTGGTGTAAGCCGTCCTCCTAGACCTAAGCCTAGTATCATCTCCATAAGATCTGTGAATATAAGCCTTTTGTACCGGGGGCGCTGTATCTCTACACGGTTTTGTCGGGGGATGGATGGGGAGACGAGGGAAAGGGAGGCAAGGACAAGGGAGAACAAGGGAGGACAAGAGAGGACAAGGGAGACGAGGACAAGGGAGGATAAGGGAGGACAAGGGAGACGAGGACAAGAGAGACGTGGACAAGAGAGACGAGGACAAGGGAGACAAGGACAAGAGAGACGAGGACAAGGGAGACGAGGACAAGGGAGGACAAGGGAGGACAAGAGAGACGAGGACAAGGGAGGATAAGAGAGACGAGGACAAGGGAGACGAGGACAAGGGAGGACAAGAGAGGACAAAGGAGGACAAGGGAGACGAGGACAAGGGAGACGAGGACAAGGGAGGATAAGAGAGACGAGGACAAGGGAGACGAGGACAAGGGAGGACAAGGGAGGACAAGGGAGGACAAGGGAGGACAAAGGAGGACAATGGAGGACAAGGGAGGACAAGTAAGGACAATGGAGACAGGGACAAGGGACACGAGGACAAGGGAGGACAAGGAAGACGAGGGGAGAGGCCTGTAGAGAGGAGGTAAGGGGTGTTAGTAAAGGAGGAGATTCAAGAGAGAATGTGACAAGTGGAGAGACAGGTAAAAGATATTTGAGGACAAGAGAGAGTGAGGTGGAGAATTAAAGACAGTGAGAGCGATAAAGAGAGATAGAGGCAGAGAGAAAAACAGACAAACAGATAGACACATGGACCGACAATGAAAGTGAGATATAACGGGCGAAAGATAAATAGAAATAGGGAGAGGAGCAAGAGAGAGAGAGAGAGAGAGAGAGAGAGAT
>NW_004797664.1:72944-74002 GCF_000002075.1 Aplysia californica
TAGTGTGTGTGTGTGTGTATGTGTACAGATGTGTCAAAAATATACGTAATAAGTAAACACACACACACACACACACACATACACATGCGCACACACACAAACGCACACACAGTCGCACCAGTTCTAATGACTAGCTGCCGGGATAATGACCTGTACAAAACGATCATTCCACCCCCCCCCCCGTCCCTTGCACTCAGCCGAGAAGAGATCACAGTTGAAGAAACACTGGACATTCCAAGAAATACGTGGAAAAAAATGTGGACTAACGGTGTCACAACGACTTGAAGACACAGACGTCTTTCAGGTAAACGATTCATAGAATAACAAATAAATATTTTTAAATAGATTAATAAATTACAGGTAAATTAGTATATTATACTCGTACAAGAATAAATGAATAAAGGTCTGGAAAAATACAATATAATAGCTATACTTGAATTCAAGTAATTAAATCACCAGTTCCACTCAGTACTCAGTACTGAACTTTCTAAAGGCTCAAACCTAAGACGAAGTTATCAAAAAAACAAGTTAATTAAAAATGAAAAAAAGAATAATATTAATAAGTGAATCATACTAGATATATAAAGAGTAACTGAATTATATTAATATGAACAAATACACAATATGTACCGAGACTTTTACCCCCCCCCCCCTTTCCCTTCACACCCCCACTGTAGTATTGGTATTTTTCTGATGCTCGGATGGAGATATCAAGTTTTACCTCCGATATGGCAGAACGAGGAGAGGAGGGGAGAGAAGCCACATCGCTGTCACTTACTCTTAGTCTTAGGCAAGGAGGAGAAACAGACCTGATGTTGTGAACGTGAAAAGCGAGCGGGGACCCTTTTTGCTAAAAGAGATAGCAGAAGAGGATTACATGTGATGTATTAATCTTACCGCAAATTATGATGTCTTTTTTCCTTAATTTGTTAATGTTTTTCTTTCTTTTTTGTTGTTGTTTGATTGGGGGTTTTTTCATCTTTTTTGCGCCTTACTTATAAGACTGCTAATTTCTCTTCCACAGAGGGAAGGGGCTATTTGTGTGTGCGGGGGGTGGG
>NW_004797664.1:74102-76888 GCF_000002075.1 Aplysia californica
GTTTTACGGCACTTGCAACACAATAAGGTCATATAAGTGTCGAAGATCAGGTGTTACAAGAGTGTTTTTAGCTTTAGCAAGAGTTTTACGGCACTTGCAACACAATAAGGTCATATAAGTGTCGAAGATCAGGTGTTACAAGAGTGTTTTTAGCTTTAGTAAGAGTTTTACGGCACTTGCAACACAATAAGGTCATATAAGTGTCGAAGATTAGAGGAGTTACAAAAGAGTAATAAACACAAAAAAGAAGGAGGAGAGATCAAGACGATAGATGTTAGATAGGAAAGAATTAGCAAACCACACCAGTGAGCACCCGCCAACCACCCTCAAGGAACAAAGTCAACAGAGGCGTCTTCGCCAAATTCCTAGAACAAAGTGAACCGAACGAATGTTTGCCCAACGTAATGGCGAGTTTGAGAAAGATACAGATAGAGCTCTCATAGGACAACAGTGTCGCCATGAGCACGCGATCATCTCCCCCCGGGGGCAGTGCTACTGAGACTGAAGTGTCTGTTGGCCATTCCCAGAGAGGGGGGTGGGGGACATTAACATCTCGAATTCTTATGCACAGTAGAATTGTAATTGTAAATGGGTTTATTCATCAATGTCATGCTCATAACTGTGCCAGACCTGCAACAGGGAACTTCAACTGCTGCTTTTTCTTTCCTAATCCTTACTATCATCATTTTCCTCTACTTCTTTTGTATGTTTGTCACACTCTTGTGAACTGCTATTTCCCAGGGTGCCTTGATAGTCGAAGCAGACATTGTGCTGTTGAAGCTAGAGAGGTGTGCAGAGTAAGTCTGACTCCCTGTAAGGACTTCTCTGTTGACATTCACCCCTTGGCGCTCATATGACCTTATGCAGTTGCGAGTGCCGTAAAACCTCTACTAAAACTAAAATCCCGGACAGTCGCAGCAAACTCGAGACAGTTGGAAAACACGCCGGGCGATTTCTCACGTGCGCAGCAGGCCATGTTTGTTTTGTTTGTTTGTTTGCCTGTTCGCTATTTTTTAGTAAAAAGAAGCGCATCGACACAACACTGATCATTTGGTGCTGGTAAAAAGTAAGACAGAAAGAGAGATAGAGCAAAACAACAGAATGAAAGTAACGAGGAGAGATTTAAAGGATGATAGATGTTTGATAGGAAAGAAGGAACAAACCACACCACAGCACCCGCCAGCCACCCACGTCTGAAGTCCCTCTGGTCATTAAAACCACGACAGGCGGCTATGGATCCATACGTCACACGGTAACCTTAATCTGACGTTTGATTAAGACATACAACCCCCCCCCCCCCCCCCCCCCACCTTCCACCATCCCTAATCCTCCCATAATCCCCCAGTGTCAACCCTGTCCGCCACCCATCGCTTCCGAGTCTGGTCAATGAGTTTTTGGTTTTGTTTTGGTAAGGGCAATGTTTGATGTACGGTCAACCGAATCCAGCGAGCTGTTGTTTCAGTAGAAGTTTCACGGAACTTGAAACACAGTAAGGCCATACAAGTGCCGAAGAATAGAGGTGTTACAAGAGAGTAACATACACAAACAAGAAGGAAATATAAGGACGATAGATGTTTTAATAGAGGTTTTAGTTTCAGTAGAGGTTTTACGACGCTCGCAACTGCATAAGGTCATATGAGCGCCAGAAGACTAGAGGTGTTACAAGAGAGTAACAAAAATATAAAGAAGAAGGGTAGATAAAGACGATAGATGTTTCATGGGAAAGAAGAAGCAAACCACACCAGAGCACCCGCCAACCATCCACGAGGAGGAGAGATAAGGACGATAGATGTTTGATAGGAAAGAAGGAGCAAACCCCAGCAGAGCACCCGCCAACCCCCCATCAATGAGCTGTGGTATTCAGCTGTTTATCGGCGTGGACAGGAG
Organism: Aplysia californica; assembly: GCF_000002075.1. NCBI lineage: Eukaryota > Metazoa > Mollusca > Gastropoda > Aplysiida > Aplysiidae > Aplysia > Aplysia californica. The sequence goes on from NW_004797664.1 coordinate 75,990, forward strand.
GCCGGGGCGAGTCAATATCGTGAACAAGCTGCGTCAACAAACGACAAACTTGGGTGAAACAATGGAAAGGGGGAAACTACCTTTGGGGATGAGAGAAAAACAAGGCTGGGTGGGGGAGGGAGGGAGAGAGGGAGAGGGAGAGAGAGAGAGAGAGAGAGAGAGAGAGAGAGAGAGAGAGAGAGAGAGAGAGAGAGAGAGAGAGAAGGGGGTAGCTTTCTCTTCTCCTTTTCTCTCCACCAATATCAGCTTTTCATTTATTGTGCGATTCGTCACTGTCAAATATTTTTAGTTTCCCTGCCAGTATTTTATGCGCCCCGTGGATATGTGCTCACTCACTGTCTTTTACGCTCCCCTTTTCCATGTCTTTCCCCTCGAATTGTTTTACATTCTCAGACGATTGGTTTTGCCTGTTTGTCTATTTGTTTTTTGTATATTTACGCGTTTACATGTCGGTTTACACGTACATATTTTTACGCCCCTATCGACACGATTTAGACTGTTAAGATCACGCAGGAGATGGGCATCCTCCAGCCTTGTCTGTCGGGACCAACACGGGCTGAGAGGGACACAACATCCCAGGAGGACCACCGAGTTATCCTCTGGGCTCCTGACTCTTTGTGCATCCCTTCTACTGCTTCTCCCTGGCTCATTCTTACTGATTTGTTTCGGCCACTCCCCTGATCTTCTGGTAGGAAAGAGCTACACTTACCCTTCTCGGACAAGGGCGAAAAATCTCGGAGGTCCCATGCGCTCGTTAAAGATCCCTTGGTGGTCCTAAATTGATAAGAGTAGGCTTCAGCCGCTACTTGGGCAAAATTCAAAATGTCCTACCAATTGAAAATGTTTGGTGTGTCCTGCGCGCTCATATGACCTTATACGGTTGCGAGCGCTGTAAAACA
>NW_004797664.1:76988-81098 GCF_000002075.1 Aplysia californica
CCCCGTGCAGGGTGATCCATCATCTTCAACAGCTGATGGTCAAGCGTTTCTGAATGACCACAAGTCACTACGTCAGGACTGCGTATACATCATACATAGGTACGACAGGGGGCTCCAGGAAGAAATTGAATTATCTAATCTAACCCAGAACGACAGCAGGCTACTTACCTACGTCACGAGTTTGGTGTGTGACGTTGTTAGTTACCCTCAAGGGTCATTGAAGGTTAATTAAAACATACAACAGGTTGCTAGGAGTGATAGGAGTGTTAATTTTTAGACGCTTTTATCACTTTTTTCTGTTAATATAAAGACGCATTTTTTTAAATCCGCAGAGACAAGAGCAGATTTTTTTCAGTATGGGTTTGATCTTTTGTCAATGGTTGGAGTCTTTAATTGATATTTTCTTGACGTCCCGTGGGCCTGAATCGCGTTTCTGAACTGGGGTTGCTTCTACTGTACAGCTCATGAGAAGTGAAACACGTTAAATCAAAACAAACAAAACTACTTACAACTTTCTGTTATCATACCTTTAACCCAGGTGCGCACAAACACACGAACACACACACATACACATACAAACACACACACATACATACACACACACACACACACACACACACACGCTCACACGCATGAACGTCCACCCATCCACCAGCCCCACTTCACCGACCCCGCCCAGCTAATCACACCAGATTTAGACAGGCGGTCAAGGGGCTGTTCCCTTGACCAGTGTCCAGTCCGTGACCCACTCCAGGAGACAGAGGTTCCAAACCAGCTTAATCCAACTGGAGGCGTGATTAAACTGAGAGAGATGTTCATAGACGTCTTTGTGAGAACGCCATCAAGCACAACAGACCGTAGGGTGAACACAGCACGTTCTGTAACACACTGGCCCATATCTCACACAGAAATTCAACGTTTGTATAACCAGTGTATAGAAGTGGGTGTGCAGAATAACACAGGGTCCAGGACCATATGTAACGATTTCTTTTTTCAAATTACTTCTAGAAAAAACAACAACCCAACTTTCTTCTGTATGTCAGGGTTCACAGAAAGGAGGTGAGGGGGTGTGATTGGTGAGGGAAATAGGTGGTTTGCTTGGAGTTTTGGAAGTGCTGGGGGATTCGAACTAGTGTTTGATTGAATTTTCCAGAGCTCATGTGTACATAGAGGTCCTTTCAGAGGTTCGATGTTGTTGTTGTTGTTGTTGTTGTTGTTGTTGTTGTTGTTGTTGTTGTTGTTGTTGTTGTTGTTGTTGTTGTTATTGGATATTTGGTTTTTTTTTTTCGTTAATCGTTCGTCCATCTAGGCCCACAACAGGGCATTTGAAAAAAAAAAAGAAGATTGGGATAGGCAAGGGGTGTATGACGCAGTTTGATGTAGGTCGGGGGAGAGTGTGACGAAGTTAATGTAGAGCGGGGGAGTTTGTGACGTAGTTTGATACAGAGTAAGAGATAGAGTGTACTTGTTACGTTGTTTGAGGGAAAATAGGGGAGTTTGTGATGTAGTTTGTTGGAAAATTGGGGAGTTTGTGATGTAGTTTGTGGGGAGAACGGGAGAGTGTGACGTAATTGTGGGAAAGCGATGGGGTGTATGACGTAGTTTGAGGGAAAGGGGCGACACTGGTGGGGGAAGCAAAGGACATAATGATGTCAGTTTCTACGTCATCAAACCAGGAGGTGTTGTCACAAGACACGCAGTTCAGTAAACCTTTCCTACTCTTAACAGTATACATCACAGATATACTCTTTCTCAGGAGAATGTGGGTGTGGAAAGTTGAGGTTTGAATCACATGCCGTCATCTCTCCTAGCATAGCTTGTTCCTAAGGCCGTACGTGAGAACAAGTTAATGCGCATTGTTCCCACTTTCTTGTTGATCAAGAAGAACTTTTAAGTGATTGCAATTGTTTTACACCCCTATCGACACAGTTTAGATCATTTACGTGGCGGACAGCTTTCACTCTACCCATCAAGGCCGACCTAGGTTGAGTGGGGTACAGTATCCCAGCAGTAGACCGAGATCTTCAAAAGAATAACATAGTATTCCCACAAGGGGATCGAACTCACCTCTTTTCTATGCCTATACGGAGAGCCTGGGTACTGCCCCACAAGTGTCCAGACACTTCATTCTCTTGCTCCAGGCGATGATGTGGTCTAGAGGCGACAGTTGAAAATGTTTGGTTTCCGTCAATGTTTGAAAGTTCACTACAATTTTGTAATGGCGTCTGTGGTGAAGCGGTTTGACCCTGCGCCATCGCATGCAGAAAACGTGAGTTCGATTCCCGTACGGTGAGACATTTTGTCGAGTATCTCCTCCTCTCTACTAGGACGAAGTGTCCCACTCAGCCCGAGTTCGCCCCGACAGGCAGAGTCGAAGCAGCCCTTCTTTAAATTATCTTATTTGCATCGATGGTGGCGTACAATTTCTATAATTGCAATAATTACAATTTTGTTTGTTCTGTTGATGAACCTAAAGACTGTTTTGACATTGTGAAGGTCATTTTAAAGACAGAGCTCTGGACCTCATGTCAAAACACCAAGCTTAAACAAATAACCCCTAACGAACACCAGCGATAATGGTGACATCATCCGGATTTGAACCACAGACCCCCATGTATTATGGAAGTCACTGACCTACTACAACACGAGGAGCTGGCTTGGTGTTTGAAAACTTCCTGGGATCATTAAAAAACCTGGAGTCAGTGTGAAGTGACTAGCGTATGTGGTGGAGCGGTGAGGGTCTTAGCTGTTGTACACAGAAGACGCCTGGTCAATTCTCGTATGAACACGTTTGGTTCTTTCTTAATCGAGTGTCTCTGTCTGTCTGTTGTGCCCCTCTCTGCCCTTGTTTCGAAGATGGTACATTCTATAGATTTAAATCCCCTCCATCACGGAAAGGAGAGACCTGAGGATTTACGTCAATCTCCGATTGGACCGAGCCATACGGGCGGGAAGTCTTTTTTAAAAATCCTCCAAACCCCCCCCCCAAAAAAAAAAAAAAAAAAAAAAAAAACCAAGTTGACCAGAACGCCCCCTTGTGGATTCGAACCAGGACCATCCGCTCCAGCATAATGCAAACTAGTCTCACCACCCTCCAAGCCCGGATTGGCCCTGCCCTTGACCAGCAGTTTCAAAAGCGTCTTTTAAATGTTCCACATTGCGTCAATGGGGTCGTGAGGCATTTACAATTAAAATGACAGTAGTTGTGAGAAGTGTTGAGACTGGGACATCGACCGGCTCTGTCGACCAACACATGTCTTTGAGATGTTGTGAAGTGTGCCAGCGGCAAAAGACAGCATTAGCCTCAGCATACATGGACCGGACCTCATGAATAATAATTACGGCAATCTACCGTCGTTACATTATGCAAAACAAGCATTTTAGACGCTCGTTTAAAAGCCGTCTTTTGAACTGTCTTCTTCGGCAATTCTGTCGTTGTTTTTTCTGTCGTTATGACAACAGAGGCTGTCAGGGCGCTGCGGTGAGGGAGGGTTAACGAATGCACAGGCTGAACTTTTACGGAAGGAAAAGGGTTAACCTGGCTGCCGGTTACAGGCAACCTTAAACTTTCCTTTTTAGATGTGGGTGTTTTACGTCCCCGTCAACACGATATGGATCATTTTAGAGGCGGGCTTCGACTTTGTCAAGGCGACCCGGGCTGAAATGGATAATATATTATTATGGTCCCAGTACAAAGACCGAGATACTCGATAAAAATTCATCCCTCCCACCTTCCCCCACCCACACACAGGAATCAAACTCAGGTCTACAGCGTACTACGGCGAATCGACTAAACGCTACATCTTATATGGGGTGCCCATCGCGTTTGTTTTGGAGCGACTAATCGAACGCAATCGGCTTGTGCCACGATAGCCGCTTTGCGTCCTCAATCTGGCAAGCAATCCGGTCCAACCGACTCGACCCGATCCACCAATGGGCACCCCGTATAAACTCTGGTCTTAACTTTTCTTTGGCGAACGAGTTAGCCAAAGGTCTGGTTAGACACAAGCGGAAACTTTGTGGACTGAGTCAGTGTTGGTGTACCTGGAGGCTCGCTGCTTGGGTTTGTGGGGTGGGTGAGGGTGTAGGTGGGGGGTTGGGGGAGTGTGG
>NW_004797664.1:83169-84857 GCF_000002075.1 Aplysia californica
CTCTCTCTCTCTCTCTCTCTCTCTCTTTCTCTCTCTCTCTCTCTCTCTCTCTCTCTCTCTCTCTCTTCACTTTACCATTGTCTCTGTCTCACTAGGACATACTACTATTATCACCAACACCCTGCTATTCACATCCGAGCCACAAATGCAAATACTATTCACTCACACAGCCCATCACCAAGAGAGTCAAACACACAATCTTGTTTATTTAGTAAAGGTTTTACGACGCTGGCAACTGCATAAGGTCATACGAGCGCCAGAAGATTAAAGGTGTTACAAAAGAGTAACAAATAAAAAAGAAGAAGGGGAGAAAAGGACGATAGATGTTTGATAGGAAATAAGAATCAGACCATACCAGAGCACCCGGAAACCACCTACTAAACACACAATCTGAGTTCTGTACTGCAAAGTGTTTGGCAAAGTGTTACATCCCCAAAAATCCCCCACTGAAGTATGCATGTAGTGCTGGGCGGCTAGGTTCCCGATTATTGAAAGCTAGGAATCGTATGAACCGACTCCAAACCCAATTACCTACTTTCTTTTGATGAGATTTTTTCCGGTGGTTATCTAATTGGCTATGAGCATCATGATTAAGGATAACCTTGATTTTGGGACCATGCGAAGCATCAACGTTTATTTTTCAAAAATAAATTCTCAATAGAAAAGATTTTGGTAACCGTTGATTTTTCGTAACACGGAGTCGGAACTTTACTTCCGTAGCATTAATCGTGGGGATCGGTTCCGGAATCGACTACAAACTGAAAGGACACAGTCGCTCGCTGTTTTTTTTCAGTTTCCCTCTAGGAGTTTTTTTCTTAGTAGTGCACACACATATACAAACAAAAACACAAACACACACACAAGCACACACACACAAACACACAAACACACACACACAAACACACACAAACACACACACACACACAAACACACACGCACGCACACAAACAAACACACGAACACAAACACACACACACACAAAAACGCACACAAACACACACATACACACACATCTCCATACACGTATACCAATACAATCATCGTTCCCACCTTGCCCCGTAAGACACATATTTCTCACAAAGACCCCCCCCCCTTTCCCAATCTTCTCCCACATGCGTACAATTCACAGACGGTTCGTTCACCATCCCAAATCCTTTTGTCCCATCGGACAAACACAATAGTCAGGGCGTGCAGACGGCAACTCCTTAGGACAAATTGACACCAGGCCAATTTTCTCCCTCAGCACCGCCAAGGAGCTTATTACAGTCTAGTTTTTTCTTTTCTTTTTTTTTTTTTTTTTTTTTTTTCAAATACACGTACATATTTTGTAAAAAGGCGGCATATCTCAAAATTGGTCAAAATAGATAAAGTCTAGAAACCTGACACACAAGCAACCCGTCGAGGGCGCTTTGTTAGCTGAGTTGGCATCAAGCTGAACCGTGGAGCGGTCGACCCTAGTTCGAATCCCCAGCTGGGGTGTTCTTGTGCCCTGGTTGTTTTGTTTTATTCATTCAAATGTCATCTGAAGTCATTTCTGTTTTTAAGTTAATAGGATGAATATTTGGAGTGATTTTCTTTTAGTTAGAACACAAAGTTTTATGTTACTGTTGTATATTGTATTGTATTGTAAAGCGCCCAGAGCTTGTGCACTTTATCTGAGTGGAGCGCTATATAAATGTCATTTTAAA
>NW_004797664.1:85056-90520 GCF_000002075.1 Aplysia californica
ATCCCTCTCCTACATCTCTCCATTTCCTTTTCTTTACCTGTCGAAGATTTCGACAATACTGAATTTTGATGGAGAAAAAAAGAACAACACTGAAATGTGTGAGGGCAATTGTGCATCAAAATTTTGTATCATAATTTCGCATTCAAATTTTGATGCCAAATTTTGACGCTTTTTTTAAAACGTGCTTGGGCCCCATTACAATTAATTTTAGCTTCCTGGGAAGCATACATGGCATGCTGCATAATACACGCGCTAAAACACGAGTAAACGGACAAGTTATTTTACTATGGCACTATGGCCAAGTACCCATTCTCTCCTTCGTGAAGTGAGGAATATTCGTTTAAGATACGTTTCCAAAGGACGCTACGTCGGACCCATGTCGAGATTTGATGAACACACGACCTCTGTGTTGAGAGTCCCAGGGTCTTAGTCTTAGTAGATGTTTTGCGCACTCGCCACTGCATAAGGTCATATGAGTGCCAGAAGATTAGAGGTGTTACAAGAGAGTTACAAACATAAAAAAGAAGAAGGGGAGATAAGGATGATAGATGTTTGATAGAAAGGAGAAGCAAACCACACCACAGCACCCGCCAACCACCCACTTCCCAGGGTCTAACCAATATTATACCACCGACGTCACTCCACTACAAAAGTGTACAGTTCGGTACATGCGGTGTTTTCGCCCCAAAGTCGTGTACCTTGTGGCCATGCCACATCTCCGCACCCGTCATCAGGTTATGGGGAAATCCCGTGAGGGTTACCTGACACTAATATTAGTTTTATTATTTTAATCAAACTATAAGCTGCTAATTAAGCAGAATCTTGAAATTATAACGTAAAAACATCAGACCCATAAAGACAAAATGTCTCCATATAATTCTGCTTAGTTAAATATTTACAAAGGTTGAAGTTGGTTAATGGGCGGCAAATGAAACCTGATTGGAGCAAAAATGCACAGTACGCATTTGAAAGTATATTATTCTCCTTCTTATCTACATTTGTGTGAAATGAGCAACATTACCAGTATGTTGTTTAATGTATTGTGACATAACTATAAAGAGAGGAATCATTCTATAAGTTCCCGAATACACAATAACGCTGTATCGCACAATATGACTTTGCAAAGGCCTCTAGCTCAGCCACATCGGAGATGGACGCTTTATCCAGATGTGCAGTCTCTCATAACCTCATAGTGTTAAAGAAGAGCGTTAAAACCATGCCATTGAATAATGCTTTTTCCTGATTAAAGCATGGACTGGAACGAACATACAGTAGAGTTGCGAAATACGACATGAAATTAAAATTCATATTTAGGTTTCAATTTTTCAAGAAAATGTGTTTGTGTATATTATCACCAAAAGCCAGTATATCGGTTTGCTCAAAACCAACAAAATTGTGACCAGCTTGGTTAGGTACGCCCCTTTCAAATACGCAAGGTTTATTTAATAGGCAGGGCCTACTCTGTATCTTACGTCCCTCTCCAATAAGTCCGAGTTAGCGGGGTGGAGAGGCAGATTCACAAACAATTTCTTTCCAGAAAGTTTGTCCTCAACAAAACGGTGAGATCGGTCTGTTACCTACTCCCTGATGGGGCACACCGTTGGCTCAGCTGATAACGTGCTGGGCTATTATGTAGACGATACTTGTTCAATTCCCAGAGCGGTGTTCATGGACATGGGTTGTATGTCGAATTTTCAAGGCTTTCCGGCTCTGGCTTAGTCATGTTGGAGATGGACGTTTTAATTCAGAGCTCCCAGATTTTAGTAACATTACAGTGACAAAATAGATCTATATTATACCATACCACACCACACCTACCCGGGGGCTCTCGAGGCCAAGAGGTTAAGGTGTTCGCCTTTCATTCAAAGGTCCCGAGTTCGAATCCGGGTAGTGACAGAAACATTTTCTTCTCTAAATTTGTCTCGTTTCACCCCCTTTCTTGTTCTCTTACAATGCTCTGTCGCCTGCTTTCGTCTCCACTTTCTGCCCCCTCCCCCTCACCTCCTTTGTCCCCTCCTCTGGGCTCCTGACTCTTTCTGCAGCCTTTCTACTGCTACTCCTTGGCCCCATCTTACTGCTGTCTTTCAGCCACACACCTGATATTCTGGTAGGAAAAATCTACACCTAGCCTCCTCGAACAAGGGCGAAAATTTTCGGAGGTCCCATGTGCAAGTTGCGCACGTTAGAGATCCCTTGGTAGTCTGAAATCGATAAGAGTAGGCTTCAGCCTCCACTCAGGCAAAATTCAAAATTTCCAACCAACTGAATAATGTTTAATGTGTCCCGCGCGCTCATATGACCTTATGCAGTTACGAGCGCCGTAAAACACTTACAAATAAAACCAAAACACCAGACCATACCATGCCGTGCCATACCATTCCAAACCGCACCATACCATACCATACCATACCATAGCATACAACACTACACCATATCATACCATACCATACCACACCACACCACACCACACCACACCACACCACACCACACTATACCATACCATACTGTGTTGTCTAACGACACCAGTTCGATAAGCCAAAACGCATCAACTTTTACTTAGTTGTCTCCCCCCCCCCCATGCAGTTTAACACCTCCGCCGCCGCTGCCCCGAGGGGGAAGAGAACAGAGGCCCGGGGTAACCACATGGCACAACTGCGCCCTAAGCTGTACAGGTGTACATTACCATAACTTGGCCTATTGTAAACACGAGGAGGATTCAGATTTCCTGACAGGGGTTTGCATGATTTCACGTTTGGCCCAACATCACGACCGGGAACTGCTTGGCGGCGGCAGGAGTCTGGAGGGTGTTGAGAAGTCTAAAGGAGAGGCTGGGGAGGTGAGGATGGGGGATAGGGAGTAGGGGTCATATCATAGCCGAGACTGTGTAGGAAGTAAAGAGGTGTATCTCTTTAATTAAAGTTCCACAGATAGTCTTGCTTCGTGTAACTCTTCCCCCCCCCCCCCCCCTGTTATGTTCTTCCCGGTCACCATATTATTTTCTTAGTTTGTTTTTTTCATGTTCCCGGTGAAATCCTAGGAGCGGAATGTTGGACAAATTATGTAAAATACTAAATTCTCTAGATCTAGATACTTCTTTATACCAAAGTCTCTCCTTTTTTTTTTTTAGAGTACTTTGAAAGAAAAGAAAAACATCTTGTTATTCTACGGTCACGAACTGAAATGCTTAGGGCGAGACCCTGAACAATAATAATTGTGAACATATGAGATGCTTCTTTATATCAAAGTCTCTCTTTTTAAACTACTTTGAAATACGAGATAAAATCTTATAGTTCTACGGTCACGAATTTCTTTAAATTAAATGGTTTCTCCCTCGACCAAAGGCTGTGAGGACACGTAGACGTGTCGACGTTTAATTGTCTGTCCCAGGGATCTAATGTACGACGTTAGCCTTCGGCCGAAGAAGCGGTGATTGGAAGCGGTAAAGAATGGTAGGCGCAAACATTGACATAATATTTACAGTGACTTGAGATATAACTTTTCCTTGCTACACTATTTCAAGTTGTCTTTGTACGTGTTCGTCTTTGTGTGAAAGAAATGGGAAGGGCAGAGAGGAACGAAGAAAAGGCGCGAGAAATGGGCGGCTGGAAGGGGGCAGGGATGGTGCAGATGAGGTTTTTCTGTGAGCGGGTGAATAGGTCCGTGCTGTCATTTCAACATGACACATGACATAGAGCAGGGCGGTTCCGTCTCACAACAGCGGCTCTGGTCTGGCCTACCGGGGACTCTGTTGTACACCGAGAAACGTGAGCTGGTCGTCTTTGTGAGCTGTATGGACAACACAACCCCACGAGCTTTTGGAGGGTAATCTATCCCCTCCCCTCCCCACACTCTGGCCCCTGCTCTTTCCTACGCCTTTTCTTTCTCTCTTTCTTCCCCCTCCTTGTACCCTTATTTTTTACCCCATTCCTCATCCTTCTCTCCCCTGCCTTTGAGAAAGAGAAGACAAGAAGACTGACAAATTGACAGAAGAGAATTCTTTTTCAAACATGGGAGAAAAGTCTTTTTTTTCTAGTCCAAGAAGAACAACAACATAGAAGGAAAAAAACATGAAAAAGGAAAAAAAGAAAAGGAACAGAAAAAGAAGAAGGAGAGAAAATATGAAGACAAAATAGAAAAGACATAAATTGAGTTTACCCAAAATGACCCCCACTATCAGCTCTTATCTCCCAAAGTTTAATGCATTCTAAAGGGTAACATGTAGGGGATTCGTTTTCAAATTTGCATACGTCACATCTGAGGCACATTTTTTCTGGGTTATGATAGAACAGCCACATCCCCGTCCCACAATGCCTTGCTTTAACAGACACCTTTGTGTCACGTCCAGTAATCGAAATCATCTATCTGTCTGTTTTTTCAAGGCCGTAAAATCTTGAAATCATCCAGGAGCCCTATGCCTTCACTCCCCGCTTTCTTCATTTCTCCCTTTTTTTCACTTTTTGCTCTGTCTTTGATGACCTCAGTAGAAACCTCTTTCCTGCACTCAACTTATATATTCCTCCCCCCCCCCCCTTCCCAATTTTTTTCTTTTTTTTCTAAAGAAGGCGACAGGACAAACTGTTAGATGTGTAATCTGGGTGTTATGAGATGATTGCAAGCAGAGATCGGTCTAATATTTTTTTACCCAATGGAAATCTTGCAATTGTAAATGTTTTCCTGTAGTTGTACGTTCAGACAAGGAGCAGGTAGAAGAAATGCCAGCACTTGCTCAGTATCTAGTTTTGATCAATTTGACTTCCCATCTTGCAAACTTTTTCAAATGCAATTTCTCAAATTCTCAAATACTTGATATCGACTCGGTCTAATCCTACGATTTTGATAGAGCAGATATAATTTTGGGTTCCTGACCTTAAAACTCAAAACGGCCAAAAATGTCAGATAGAACTTTGTAATTCTAAGGTAGCAAATTGGCTCGTTCCAATTCTACATTGTTTCGGAAGTAAAAGTAAACTTAAATCTCACATCTGGAACTTACTTTATCTAGCACTTTCCTCTGAGATCTCTACGCTCCATTTGAGCATGTTTGGGTCGAACGAAAGTCTTTAAATCTACCACAAGAATTGGAGGCCCTAACTACGGTTATGAATGTAAAACTCCCACGTTCCCAAACACACAAGTTAGATCTTATAGCAGACAGGCTACTGAGACTCTGCTTGTTTAGGCCATCCGGGTGAGTGGGATACAAAATCCCAGCAGTCACATGGAGATGGTAGGGGGCTCTCTTGGCCTAGAGGTTAAGGTGTTGGCCTCTCATTCAAAGGTCCCGGGTTCGATTCGGGGTAGCGACCAAAACTTTCTACAGCCTTTCTACTGCTACTCATTGGCTCCTCCTAACTGCTGTCTTTCTGCCACACCCCTGATCTTCTGGTAGGAAAGATCTACACCTAGCCTTCTCGGACAAGGGCGAAAAATCTCGGAGGGCCCGTGTGCAAGTTGCGCACGTTAA
>NW_004797664.1:91541-93754 GCF_000002075.1 Aplysia californica
TTAACGTGCGCAACTTGCACACGGGCCCTCCGAGATTTTTCGCCCTTGTCCGAGAAGGCTAGGTGTAGATCTTTCCTACCAGAAGATCAGGGGTGTGGCAGAAAGACAGCAGTTAGGAGGAGCCAATGAGTAGCAGTAGAAAGGCTGTAGAAAGTTTTGGTCGCTACCCCGAATCGAACCCGGGACCTTTGAATGAGAGGCCAACACCTTAACCTCTAGGCCACGAGAGCCCCCTTTACAATAGTTGACTTCATGTAAATGTCACATAGATAAATAGAACAACGTAAAAGTGAGCTGACATAACGGTATAAGTAAACTTGTGCCCCCTATTTGGAACTTACTTAGTCTAGTACGTACATCCCGGGTCTCTGTTCTCCGTGGAGCCGCGTTTGGGACGCTGTAACGTCATGCACGAAAGATGCTTTAAGGAAGGAGGTGGTCCAAAGTAACTTACGTTGTGGCTGTGTGAGTAGAAGACGTTTCGCGTTTTGCTGAGGCCCAAGAAGAGGGAGGTACGAGAGGGAATTTTTCACACATAGCCAAGGGAAAAAGTAGGGGGGTGTTGGGGGGAACAATAACGTTAAAACAGCATGTTGTCAAAACGAAACACCATCCAGATGTTTTGATGTTTGTAACGTGACGATAAGAAGACTGGTCAGATATTTCTTTGAGGTGCTCCCAGTTGGATACGATACAATCCGACTCAATCTGTCCAAATCATACTTGTTTACTTTCTAATGGATCTTGTCGAATCTAATTTTTGAGAGGTAATGGCAGGGGGTGTCTAAATAATAATAATATGGAAATTGGGTTTTCTCCTCTGTGATGGTTTATTTCTAGGCCTCTCTTTACCTTGGGCCATTGTTGGTTTTTTTGCCATAGAAAGGTTTGGCCGTGCACTGTTGAGAATATAGCACGCCCTGTGAGAATATATTATATTATTTGTTGTAGATCGACTGGCGGTCCTATCGGAGACGGACGTTAAACTAGGGGGTCCCGCCCCTTAAATAACCTAATAGTGTAAATAGGGGCTTTAAACCTATACCATTTCACCATTTTTCAGATCGACTAGTTGGAAGACCAAATTAATCGGGGTCTACTCAAGTCAAATTTCTTTTGACAAGTGTGCTCTGACCATAGCCGGAAAAGGATCGAAGCTATCATCATCCAGTGCCAGATCTGCGACAGACACCAGCGGTCATGGTTCTCCCGTCATTCCTTTGCTCGGATGCTTTTTAAAAAAAGCTACTTTTCCCTGATCTTTCCCTGTTACCAATTTATTTAGGTTCCCTAAGAAGGTTGTTCTGGGCCCACCTCTGCCTCGTTTGCCTTCAATTTTGCCAGTGAGAGATTTTCAAGACCTTTATGTCTATTCAGGTGTCCCTAAAACTGCATTCGTCGTTTCCTGATTGATTTTAACAGTGAAAAACTCGTGGGTTTCATCAAGTACTACCTCATTTGATTTCTTTTCCTTCCATGATATTCTCAGTAGTTCAAGACCGTTATGTCTATTCAGGTGTCCCCAAAACTGCATTCGTCGTTTCCTGGTTGATTTTAACAGTGAAAAACTCGTGGGTTTCATCAAGTACTACCTCAATTGATTTCTTTTCCTTCCATGATATTCTCAGTAGTCTTTTATTTTATTATCGTCAAAGAGGGGGAAAAGACTCCTACATTTAATCCCTCTTGCCAGTGTAATATCCTACCGGCATACGGTGATATGTCCTCAGAATGTCCTGTCTCCTGTTTGGTAAGACAGCAAAACGTTATCAAAACAATACACTCTCCGTGACAACGCTTATACCCCCCCCCAACCCTTCCTCTCTATCATAACAAGACACCTTAGTCCATCGGTCAGTGAGTGGTCAAACTGAGCCATGCGTGGTCAAGACTGATCAGTCTGGGATGTGGATTTCCAGACACAAGGCAATTTCCCGCCTCTCTGACCGCCTGGTGTGGGGTCTGCGGATATGTCGAGTCGGACACATCACGTGGTCCTGGAGGAGGGGAGGGGGATGCGGAGGGGAAGGGGCAGGGGGAGTAAGAGGGAGGGAGGAAGGGAGAGGGGTCCATTTTGACGCCTGTCACGTGGACATAATAAGTATCTTCTTGTCTTTAACTGTCTCACTCATCCCCCCTCTCTTCCCCCTCTCCCCCCTCTCTCTCTTTTTTTCTCTCTCTCATACTGTGTGTATGTGTGTGTGTGTTGTGTG
>NW_004797664.1:95142-96346 GCF_000002075.1 Aplysia californica
GTGGCATTCCACCCAAACACACCACAACAATTAAACTCCCCGCTGACATTCCTAACAAACCGAGTCCTTTTCACATACAAGATTCAACTCAGTCAATTAAGCTCCTTCCTTGCTCACATGCCTAACAACCCCCCCCCCCCCCTTTTCATCCCCACAGAAATGGCAAGCTGTTAAACGTTCTAAGACCGAACCATCTGGCACAAACACCCCGCCGTACACTTACAAGTGCTGTCGCCCGCCACCTCTTTCCCCACACATCCCATTTGCGTCCTTCAAGAGTGTTATTTTCTTCACCCATCCATTATGCCCTCTGCGGATGGGACGCTCCTATTTAAAGGATTATAACTTTTCCAAAGACATTATGGAAAGAAAATAATGGAGGTATGAAGTGGGTATGGAGTGGGGAGAGGGGGGGGGGGGTCACGTTCCACTGTTCAGAACGAGCCAACCGTTGCGGCCCGGAGGTTCGAGTCATTTGTCCAAGGGATCCTACAGTGCAGTAGTCCGCTCCACCCCAATTTCAAGCAGGGACTTGGTCAACTTCAACTATCTCTGAAGAATCGAATAAAGTAATTTCATTTCTTGAAGACAGATCTCCTGAAATAAAATTTCGAAAATTCGAGACTAGAAACCCTCCTCCTCCCCCCCCCAACCCTAAATCCCACCACCCTTTTTCCTTTTCTCTGTTGCAAACTCTTTCCTCTGGAGGATAACGGCACAGGGTGGGAACCCATGAAAGAACTTGACCCCAATTTGAGTTCATTACCCGCGGAAAGTCTTTTAGTCGGTGGTGCTGACAAACACCGGGGCGTCCTCTGGTTCAGCACGGTGCCCAGATCGAGAGCGGGAGGCGGTACAATGGCGGGTTATTGTTCGGGCTTGTAGGGACATCGCGGTCTTCTCGGCGGAAGAAGCGGCGTGCAGTGAGACTTACCCTGAGATGATATCGGCCCGCGGGGTGTCGGCAGCCGCAGGGAGATGTAAGCTACCCCGTGTAGATGTGGCCGTTTGGAAAATAAACGCAGACATTATCTAGAGTGAGAGAGGGGGGAAAAGGATACTGGAGTGTTATGTTTCTGTAAGCAACGAAAAAGGGAAGAGTGGGATATGGTTGACTCTGCAATATAAACATTTATGTTATTTTTCTCTATTCCCCAAAAAACTTTTCTTTCTCTCTCTCTCTCTCTCTCTCTCTCTCTCTCTG
>NW_004797664.1:97872-100633 GCF_000002075.1 Aplysia californica
GAGAGAGAGAGAGAGAGAGAGAGAGAGAGAGAGAGAGAAAGAGAGAGAGAGAGAGTGAGTATATGTACATTTGAGAGTGCATTCATACATATTATCTATATTCTATCTATTTATCTATCTGTTAAGTGCATGTGTGTATGTGTGTATGTTTATGTGTATGTGTATGTGTATGTGTATATGTATGTGTATGTGTATGTGTATGTGTATGTGTATGTGTATGTATCTTATCTTATCTTATCTTATCTTATGTGTGTGTATGTATGTATGTATGTATGTGTGTTTGTGTGTGTGTGTGTGTGTGTGTGTGTGTGTGTGCGTGAGTGTGTGTGTGTGTGTGTGTGTGTGACATCAAATCTGTGTAGGTGTGTGAACGTACTTTAATAATCTGAGTGCACATTAAGTAACAATGGGTAAGAGTGTGTGCAGTAGCTCGAAGGGTTGGCGTGGGTGAGATACTCCTGGGGGAGACTGTGGAGTGGGTGTGCCCAACAAGCCGCTCTGACGACACCGACGTATGGATGTCAACTCATTCGACACGACGCCGTTTTCGACTGCAAGCCATACTATGTACGCAGTCTATTGTTTTATTTGGTTTTGATAATTCTGAAGGAAACGTAGGTCAACACGCTGTCTCCAAGACAACACTATCGGTCGATGTGCTGCTTATTTCTTCACACAGTTTTTCGATGGTTTGTTTAACCGGGTCACACACAGTATTTACTTTATAAGCTGTTAAATACCTCACACGGTGTGTCGGTTTGTTTGTTCACTAAAATCAAGTAACGTGTTGGTTGTGTGCTGTTTGCAAAATCACAAAGTACATTGGTGTGTTGTCCATTGTTTTGTCAGTGTGCTCCCAAGTTTGCCGGACAGTTGTTTACCACGTACCACATGTAGTGTCAGTGTGTTGTCCTCAGTGATATACTGAACAAGTCTGTGGTTTATAATATCTCGCAGACTGCTGGTGTGGTGTGTACTGGTTCCATAATGTGTCGTGCTGGTTGTCAAATCTCACAGGGTGTCGATGTGTAGTATATTACGTCCCTTAAAGCTGATGTTCGTTTTCAACGTAAATTACAGCAATCATAGAAATGTCAAACCAAATTAAAAACGTTTTGAGTTATTCACGTCTTCTACTGCTTTCCATCTGGTACGCACATGTCTGTGGTCTCGATCTTCAGCAAGGTAAACGGAAACTTCAAACTGGGAAACTTTCACCTTCCCATCCAGTGATAAGCCGGTTTGGAATTAAGGATATTATATTACAGCCATTCTGGATGGAGAGCCAGAGGAAGAACAAGGCGGCGATGGAGTGAATCTGTGGCAGACACCCTCAGAGCTCACGGGATGTCCCTCCTACAGGCCACTCGCCTTGCTGTAGACAGACGCCTGTGTCTCCCCGCGACACCCATCGGTACAAGCGGAAGAAAAAGTAAAGTTAAGCAAGTAACAGCCAAGAAACGTTCACACTCGGGATGGGAAAAGTAACCCCTCGTTTTTAAAAAAAAGATACCCAGAAACAACACGATTAATCAAAAACAAGCAGAACCCCAAACAAACAAAACGATCAGAGAAACAGCAAAAGTGAAATAGCAAACAAAAGAAACAAAACAATAAGGAAATCCCTCCCACTCCTGATTGGCCCACACATTCACATCACAAATTTCGTAATGTCCCCGAACTGTTTCAGCAATGTTCACCGAGTGCGCCTGCCATTACCCGTAAACAAACCACTAAGAACTCAAACAACCGGAAATAATACCCGCCGAATCTGCGTGAGAAACGGAAGCGAGACTAGGTTCAACACAGGAAGATTCGTCAGCAACACATGCCAAATCGTAGATTAAAAAAAAAACAACCCAACCAACCCGCTAGTAAAAATAAAAGACAAAGTTTCGAAACAAAAGAAACTAGTCTATCACGTGACCCGCCCCCGTATGTGCCCCAAATGTGGCTGGCACGTCACATCCTGCGTTCTGTGACAGGGTATCGGTTTTCACGCCTCCCATAATGCTTCAGTGATTTGCATCTCATTAGCGGCCCGAGGCCCAAGCAGGGTTGTCATTGGGGCTGTAATGACGTCGCCTGTCATGCGCGTGCGAGACACTAATCGCTTCTGGCGTTTCACTGGAGCGTTAAGGAAACTTCCCTATATTTACGTCACAGATTGCAGATGTACCACGCGCATACTGCAGGCTCTATTGTGAAACCTGCCTATTTTCTGCGGACCTGATTTCTGGTTGCTTCACAACACGTGAGCTACAATGACGCCTGCTGCGTGTCCCGGCGCCGCCAATGAGGTGTCGTGTTTGTTCCTTCAGTTCATCATTTACCAGTTTCTTTTAATACCTTCTAAAAATAGGACTGTTTGAGTAAAGAGAAATATGTACAAACAGAATAGATACTACTTAAATTTGAGGTAAGAAAAAACAAAATGGACTGACAATAGCAACAGTGGGAACGATTGAATGATCTATGTAACATTTAAAATGCACGGACGCCATAACTCTTTTTGATACCAGTCCTTTGACCCGACGAAAATCCTCAGCTTCATTAAAGCAAATTAGTTCTTTTACAAAAATAAAAAATTTCAAAATACATTACCATCAAATTCTACATTAGTAAACTATTTACCCTGTTTACCGAGAATGTTATCTCCGTTTATAGGTATAGACATTCATTTGTACCAACTGCAGTGAGGTTACAGAACACACAGTGCTACAAATGAAACACACACAGACAGAGAGAGAGAGAGAGAGAG
>NW_004797664.1:102856-103974 GCF_000002075.1 Aplysia californica
GAGAGAGAGAGAGAGAGAGAGAGACAGACACAGACAGACAGACAGACAGACAGACAGACAGACAGACAGACAGACAGACAGAGGGAGGGTATCCGTAAGGGTCATGTCAGAAGCTGCGTGAGGACAGTCACGTGCTCAGACAGGCGCAGTCGTGAGTTGGACGGGGCAGTGTGTTGTATCTATTCTGACCGGGCGCCAGTACAGTCACAACACCAGCAGGCTTGACCACTGGTCAGTAGTGACATGGGGAGGGGGGGGGGCGAAATTGTATTTTACTAGCAAGAATATTTGCTATGATAATATGAAAGTGTGTGCGAGGGTGTGTGTGTTTGTGTGTGTGAGTGTGTGTGTGTGTGTGTATGTGTGTGTGTGTGTGTGTGTGTGCGTGCGTGTGTGTATTCGTATGAGTGCATGTGTGTGTTCGGTAAAACGGGGGAGGGGGGTGGTGGTGGTACAAGACAATGCACAGATGCGCGAGACGAGAGAGAAGGAGGGAAGGTGGTGGGGCGGTGGGGTGGTAGGGTGGTGAGGTGGTGGGGTAGGTGAGGTGGTGGGGTGGTGGGGTGGTGGGGTAGGTGAGGTGGGTGAGGGAGCACCTATAGGAGGAGACATGCAGAGACATTAACACAGAGGAGACGGAAGGAGCACCACGTAGTCAAGGTAGGATATCAAGACACCCCGACCCCCCCAAAAAAACAACAACAACACAGAACCAGAACCCCCCCCCAAAAAAAAAACAACAAAAAAACAACAACAACAACAACAACAACAAAACAACCAAAAACAACAACAGCAAAAAAAAACCCCACACAACAAAAGCAACAGCAACAACAACAAAACGAAAAACAAAAAACAAAACAAAACAAAATAAGCAAAAACTAAACAGCTTGAAAGTATCAGTAGCCGACGCGCTTTTCCCTTTTGTCAACCCGCAGCCACCTCCCGAATCGGCAGCCACCCCCCAACCTTTGACACGGGTCAAACTTCCATCTATTTATAGGAAGTTACCAGAATACGTATAGGTGAAGTGATGTGCCGTGAAAGTCGCGATATATTATTTATTGAGATTGTTTTGGTCTCTCTTTACTCATCACCACGAGAATTTCTTGAAGTTTTTC
>NW_004797664.1:106301-108817 GCF_000002075.1 Aplysia californica
CAACAACAACAACAACAACAACAACAACAACAACAACAACAACAACAACAACAACAACAACGTCGGACGCAATCTGTCTATTGTGCAGCGAGGAGCCCCAAGATTTGGAGCACTGCTGCAGAGATGCCCCGCCACGGAGGTCCGGCGGTGGCATCTCTTTGGGGAGGTTTCAAGGAGGTTGGACTGCCGCATCCGCTACCCAAGAGAGGCGGTGCCCCTAGCGAAGAGCACGCTCTTCGGGGCTCCAAACATTTCGAACGGCTAGGCTGCCACACACACACACAACAACAACAAACAACAACATTAAGAACAGAATAACAACATAATAATCAACAGACACCACAAAAACAACAGGATAGCACCATCATCGTCAACAGTAACATCAACATCAAAAACCACAGCAACAATAACAATAACAATAACAACATCAGCAACAACAACAACAACAACAACAACAACAATAATTTTAAAAAAACAACAGCACAATAAATGCTTGATAGGAAGAAGGAGCAAACTACATCAGAGCACCCGCCAACCACCAACCACCGCAGCAACGGTAACAACAGTAACCTTAACAACAGAATAACACCATCATAATCAACAAACACCACAACAACAACGACATCAACTACAACAGGATAGCAACATCATCATTAACAATAACAGCAACATCATCAACAACAACAACAACACCAACAACAGTAAACAACAACAATAACAACAACAACAACAACAACAATAGCAACAAAAACAACAGCAGCAGTAGCAGCAGCAGCAGCAGCAGCAGCAGCGCAATAACAGTAACATTAACAACATCTGCAACAACACAGTCCCTGCAAGAAGTTCCGAAACAGTCAGACTTATAGAGCTGAACACAACACAATGAGCCAACGACAGCTGTCTGCCCACCTCCAAGCTGATTGATTGATCCTAACTATTCGTCCATCATTTTTGGGCAAATTCTTATCATTTTTGAGTCCGGCTGGTTCGGCCGTGCTTGTCAGGAACGTCCCAGACTGAGTGAGATAAAGTTTGCCAGCAGACATAGCATTATGGAGATACATAGTGAAATAGAACTCGCAACTCAGACATCGAACGAGCTAAAACTGCATATAAACATAGCCGGTTCCTCCTCTTTTTCTTCTTCAGGTCTCAGGTCTACAGCAGACATTGACGATTGTGGCACCCAACTCCTTTCTGTTGTCTGTCCTCCTTATCAGCTCAGTTTTTCTGATTGTTTCGTTTGTCATAAAGCTTTTCAGGTCACCTGTGTATTTTGTTCTCTTTCTCCATCGGTTCTTTTTTTTTGGGGGGGGGGTATTTTTTTTTTTTACACAGTAGTAGCAATCTCTCAAGTACACCATGTGCCTATTTATGTTGCCAAAGATTCTCAACTGTCTCTTCCTAGTGGTTTTATTCTCCCATTTGGAGCACGACTGTATTTAGAACCTCTGTCAGCGTAATTAATGGTTGGGAGCTGAACTCACAAAATAAAGGAAGTGTTGAATTGGAATCCACTAGGTAAAAGGTCAAGGTGAAGAACGCGTTGAACCTGGAGAAGAATCACACAAATTAATGTACAGAAAAATGGGAAGACATGGAACAACCTCACGAGGCTAGTCCAGGATAGAAAAAGGTGGAAAGTTTTTGTTCGAGGTACAGAAATGACGAACAGAAGTCACGTCTCCTGTGTGCACCTGTGAAGAGTCTAAGCAGTACACCATATGCTCTGGGGGTTTTTTAAAATGGGGTTCGTAAGAGTTTTACGGCACTTGCAAAACAATGAGGTCACATTATAAGTACCGAAGAATAGAAGTGGTACAAGAGAATAACATACAAAAAAAAAGAAGGAGGAGCGATAAGGACGATAAATGTTTGATAGAAAAGAAGGAGTAAACCACACCAGAGCACCCACCAACCACCCATACACCGGTTTTCAAGGTGAAATAAAGAAAACAAGAACAAGAAGAAACAGGCTGCCAGTCGGTGAAAAAGAAACGTCAAGCTGACGAGAACGGAAGAGAAAGAAAAGATGGATAAAAACGACTAAACGAATGTAAGAAGGGGAGATAACGAGGAGGCGTAAAGTGCGTAGAGGCAGATTACAAGATTTAGGAGCGCCCCCCTCCCTCCCCCCCTCCCCCAACCCCGTCCTCTCCCTGTCTCTGTCCAGGCGGCTGAGTACATGATCGTATTCACCGACCGCGCGCTGGCTTTCACGCCGTCAAGGGAACTAACGCAGTTTCCGGGATGGCGTCACATCCTGTTGCCATTCCAGCCGTTTCCGGAAATTGAATCTCTTTCGTCGCCCTTGACCTTTGTGGCCGTACGAGTCTGGACATACACTTTTTTTTTTCTTTTTTCGAACCTAGCTCCCTCTGGTGGGTAGAACATAGGTCGTCCCACACGGCGGCTCTGAACGGTCTCTATACGTCTGGCGTCCAATTGTTACGGTTCGTTTATACAGAGGTCGGTGGATGGTGAGTGATGGGGAGGCTGGTTTAGGGATGGGGGAG
>NW_004797664.1:110702-115072 GCF_000002075.1 Aplysia californica
GGGTTCTGGTTTGACTAAGAGACGATGAAACGAATTGAAAAGGTAATCAAAATAATCACATTGGAAAGCAGAAATTTGTTTTTTTTTAAGGGAAGGGGTACAGTAGATAGAGTAGGGAAAGGGGTTTATGGGAAATGGAAAGGAAGAGAAGACAGGGGTTGGGGAAGGGGGGGGGGTAGAGTTATGGATGTGGGATATGGGAATGGGAAGAAAGAGATGACGTGAGAAAGATGGGGGGGGGGTGGAGGCTGGGGTGAGGTGGGAAGGAGTAGGGAAAAGGATTTATGGGAAATGGGAAGGGAGAGATGACTGGAAGGGGGTGTTAACATTGGGGAGGGGGGTAGGGAGGGGTTAGAGTTGTGGATGTGTGATATGGGAAATGGGAAGGGAGAGATGGCAAGAGATTGCGAGGTGGGGATGGGGGAGGAAGGGATCCGAGCCCAGGGTCCGCGCCAGACGACAAAAGCCCGCCGCCACAGCTCCCGGCGCTGCCCCTGTGTCCTTGTGGACGGAGTGTGATCATACCAGGTTAGCGCGGGATCGCCGCGGCGTGTTTGCGCCAGGTTCCCCCCGCCAGTCCCCGCGACATTCCATGTCCCATTACCTGGGCACACAGTCCCCGTGTTGACCAGACCGGCCGCTGTAACGCCTGTGTTTATTCCTGCAGGTGGAGCCTAATGCTGAAAGCTGCTGCTGCAGAGACGACTGACCCCCCAAAAAACAACAACAACAACAAACAAACAAAAAAACACACACTAAAAACCCAAAACAAAACAAACAAACTACTAATGCTGAAAGAAGCTGCAGGGACGACTGACCCCCCCCCTAAAAAACAAAAAAAACAAACAACAAAAAACAAATAAACAAACAAACAAACAAACAAACAAACAAACAAACAAACAAAAAAAACCCCCAAACCAAACAAAACAAAACTAAAAATCCTTCCC
This sequence comes from Aplysia californica, assembly GCF_000002075.1. Classification (NCBI taxonomy): domain Eukaryota; kingdom Metazoa; phylum Mollusca; class Gastropoda; order Aplysiida; family Aplysiidae; genus Aplysia; species Aplysia californica. The sequence continues at coordinate 111,650 of NW_004797664.1, forward strand.
CCTTCCTCAATCACTCCCACCCCACACCCCCTTTTCCTTGTCCATCTTCGACGTGAAACAGAAACAGTGTTGTTTTTGCTATGTGCTTGTCAAGTGACGTGAAACAATACATTCAATGTTTTTCAAAAGTACGACATCTAGTGTTGGTCATATCTATCTCCTCCTGTCTTCCGTCCAGGCAAAAGTGTACGAGTATCATGCATAATACTTTAGTTCTCATTGAAATCGGTGGACAGAAGAAGAAGAAGAAGAAGAAGAAGAAGAAGAAGAAGAAGAAGAAGAAGAAGAGAAGAAGAACAAGAACAAGAACAAGAACAAGAAGAAGAAGAAGAAGAAGAAGAAGAAAAATAACAACAACAACACAACAACAACAATTAGTGTTGGACATAGTAATGGTATGGTGAGGTATGGTATAACGTAGTATGGTATGGAATATGAAATGTGATAGTATGGTATGGTGTGGTATGGTATGATATGTATGGTATGGTATGGAATGTATGGTATGATATGTATGGTATGGTATGGAATGTATGGTATGGTATGTATGGTATGGTATGGAATGTATGGTATGGTATGTATGGTATGGTATGGTATGGTATGGTATGGTATGGTATGGTATGGTATGGTATGGTATGGAATGTAAGGTATGGTATGTATGGTATGGTATGGTATGGTATGTATGGTATGGTATGGTATGTATGGTATGGTATGGTATGGTATGGTATGGTATGGTATGGTATGGTATGGAATATGGCATATGATAGTATGGTATGGTGTGGTATGTGATGGTACGTAATGGTATGGTATGTTTTGATGGTTTGGCATGATACGATATGGTATGGCGTGGTATGGTGTGATATGTGTGGTATGGTATGGTATGGTATGATATGATATGATATGATATGATATGATATGATATGTATGGTAAGGTATGGTATGGTATGGTATGGTATAATATGGTATGGTATGATATGTATGGTAAGGTATGATATGGAATGTCATCGTATGGTATGATATACATGCAATATTTAATGCCTCTTTGAAACACAGTAAGTTTATCAACGAAGCGAAATGTCCAAATGTTGAACATAAACCTTCGTTAAGGCCGGGTTGTCTAGACTGAGAACATTTTATAACGTCCCAAAACAACCCAAGTTCATGAACGCCCAGTCCAGGCTAAGAAACACGGTCCTCCGCAAAATAACACTTTATGATACCAAATAAGTTATAGTCCGTTCACTTAATCTTAGACACGTTTGAAGCAAGATTTCTGAGCAAGCCCTTTTTCGATTGTCACAAAATTCTACGAGATGCTTATGTGCACTCTGGGCGTTTGAAATTTAATCTTAGGGACCTAATTAACTTATGGTTAATTAATTACCCTTTCTCATTAATACAACGCATTTGGTGTTTACAATACTTGTGTATTACAAATAAGTGAAGAGGCAAAATTACTACAACAGTACACATTAGTTATTATCTTGAGAAATCAAGCCTTCATAATTATGGAGCAGTACATAGCTGTGTTTGGTGGGGAACTTTACTTTGCGTGGGTGTTGGGGCATCCAGTGAAGAGAACACTCAGACTAAAAGGCTGTGCAGTTGAGCAGTTGAAAAGTATCTAGAGCTATGGGAGGTTGCAGCTTAATTGATTGAATTTGAGTAGATCTACTAATTTATTAGACAAAAGAGAACGAGTAGTTCGCGGGTGCTCTGTTGTGGTTTGCTCCTTCTTTTCTATAAACCATCTCTCGTCTTTATTTCCCATCCTTCGTTTTAATGTTTATCACTGTCTCCAATCTTCGGCACTTTTATGACCTTATTGCACTGAAAGTGCCTTAAAACTTACTAATACTGAAACTAGACAAAAGAGCTCGTGACGTATCGGTTGAACAGCCCGGGGGTGCAAATATTGCTATAATTGTACATAGCCTAAAGTTCTGACATAGTGTTCAAATATTACAAAACAGATTAGAATAGACCCCCCCCCCCTTTCAGTTCTAATGCTTTAGGAAGCATTTTGCGGCACTTACCGTACAATAAGGTCATATAAGTGCTGAAGATTAGAAGTGTTACAAGAGAGTAACAAACACAGAAAGAAGAAGAAGAGATAAGGACGATAGATGGTTGGTAGGAAAAAAGGAGCCAACCACACCAGCGCAACCACCACATTGGAAAGCAGAAATTTGTTGTATTTTTAAGGGAGGGGGGAAGGGGTACAGTAGATAGAGTAGGGAATGGGGTTTATGGGAAATGGAAAGGAAGAGAAGACAGGGGGAGGGGGAGTTACACTTTTGCCTGGACGGAAGACATAGGAGGAGATAGATATGACCTTTGTTAAATTGTTTGAAAAAATAACAAATGCTATTTGAAGCAATCCCCTAAACCCGAACAAAGGATCGACCGACAATAGATTGTCAGAAGGGCGAAACTTGTTTGGACCCCACAAGGATTCGCGTCCGAATCCCAAACTTCGTTGAGTAGGACAAGTCTACAAATAAACTGTACCACATCAGCAAATCACTGAACTCTTGGAAACAAGCCACCGTTTATTATTTACTAGCTGGCCCCCCTTTCGATGAAAGGCATGATTGGTGCATTAACATTAACTGAAAGTTATTTTCGTACTATGTATACACTCTACTGGAATGGAGCTATAAATCTTGAGAGATGCAAAAAAGTAGAAAGTCTAGATATTACAGAGATGTATAGATTGATTTTCTATTCCGCTTATGTGGTTGTACACTACAGAATTTCAGCGCACCCGGCTAGTAAACGAAAACCTCATTTGTTTACAATGGCGTCTTAGAATACGGACTTTCCCAAGATTAGATCTGAACGAAACTAATCAAAAACTGAAAACTCACTACAGTGACTTCAGGCTCCTCAATAAAACTGCACTCTGTAAAGGATTCTGAACCACAATTAATTTAGTCAAATTCAAAAGTTAAATGGTTCGGAAGTTTTAGGCTGCCAAAGTGACGAACTTTCACAAATATAATAAGTATAGATTACTGTCCACAGCAAAACAATGCTCCCCCCTCCCCCCACCCCCCCACACACACACACAAGTAACAAGTTAGAAAACAAGTAAACAGAGCATTAGAGGCCATGTGCGAGCGTCTTGTGTCTGGTCTGGGCCCCGTCGTGACCACAGTAAGGGAGTGGGGTCAGGGGTCAGGGGTCAGTCAGACGATACCCACATAGGGCCGCCGGGAACACAATGTACCTCTGACGGGATCGAAGCGCAGAGCCAGCTTTTTTCTTTTCAATTTCTTCTTTTTTGTGGGTTTTTTTTTTAAAGTGTGTGTCTGTGTGTGAGTAGGGGTGAGGGTGGGAGGGGAAGGGGCTCGCTCTTAAGCCAAAATGCCAAAGAAGGTCATAACTTTCGCTTTTTTTAATGAAAGGAAATGTTTTAGTTCA
>NW_004797664.1:117116-120628 GCF_000002075.1 Aplysia californica
GTCTCCCCCCCCCCATCCCCGCCCCTCTTCCATCTCCCTGAGGGAACCATGCAGGCCCATCTGACCTTCTCCCTGGTCTTATAACCTTTTGCTAAGGCGAGGGTGGCCGGTGGGTGTCCCGAGGGAGGGAGGGAGGGAGGGAGGGAAAAGAAGGGAAAGGGTGGGGATGGAGGAGTGTTGGTAGGGGTTATAGGAACCGCTTTTGTTTTCGCTTTTGCTGTGTGGAGACAAGAAACACAGTAACTTGAACATCAGAATGAAAGATGGAAAGACCTTTTACTGCTCATTAACGTAATATGCAACAAAATGAATCATTCGGGAGGAAGGATGTTTCGATCCCTCATCGCTACCTTACAAGTACAAAGTTCTATCTAACATGTATGGCCGTTTTGAATTACTATGACCATGAGCTCAGACACCAAATGTTCTATCAGCTTTATCAAAATCGTAAACTTGTCCGAAGTCGCTATTAAGACGTTTAAAGAACTGCATGGGGGCTCTCGTGGCCTAGAGGTTAAGGTGTTGGCCTCTCATTCAATGGTCCCGAGTTCGAATCCGGGTAGTGACCGAAATAATAATTTTCTTCTCTAAATTTGTCTCCTTTCACCTCCTTTCCTGCTCTCTAGCTATGTTCTGTCGTCTGCTTTCGTCTCCTCTTTCTGCCCCCACTCCCTCATTTCCAACAACAAGAATACCACCAACAACAAAACCAACAACTACAACTACAACAACAACAACAAAAACAACGACAAAAAACAACGACAACAACAACAGCAACAACAACACATACACTATGGGATATTTCCAACACGCCACACAGTCCATGTTGGCCAGGGCAAACAGTGCTTGAGCAGCCACCTTCTATATGATCTATATCTGAGGGATCGTAATGAAATCAGGCGTTCGTCAAATGAATGAACGAAGTGACTATTCCCAGTGACACTGTGGATAGGTACAGAAACTATTCCCAGTGACAACGGAACTCTTTTGCATTAAAAAATCAGAAGTCTTTGCACTGTAGACTCTCTTCTCACTTCAGTTCAGTAGGCTACTTTTGTTCTCTTCTCTTACTTAGGGCCATAGAGTTACCCCCTTTTAGTGTCTATAGTGTACATCTGTGCTGAGGGCTTAGACGTGACTGTAGAGTAGATCTAGCACCTACAACTGGATCTAGAAGAAAGAAGAATCCGGAAGGATTTCTACCTGTCCTGTACCGTGGTCACCCAAATCCGTATGTAGATTTACACGTACATAAATAAAAATACGACTGAAAAACAAGCAAGCATAGAATGATAATTCCTTTTTCTTTAAAAAATAATTCTGCCACTCTCATTAGAATCTACTTCAGTTTGGTTAGATCTAGTATCTAGCCAGAATCTAGATCTAGATCTACATTAGATATTCTAGTATTTAGTAACCCATCACCATCATGCCCCTGTAGATCAGTGAGGAATTAATAGAACTAATGGGCCTGTCTGTTCTCAGTGTCACTGGAAATAGTTTCTGGGCCTATTCCCAATGACAGTGGGAACAATTCTGCCCTTGGCCGAGGCGCTAAGCCCAATTGCCAATGGTTTCTGGTCCTATCACTGGGAATAGTTTCTGGGCCTATCCCCAGTGTCACTGGGAATAGTTTCTGGGCCTATCCCCAGTGTCACTGGGAATAGTTTCTGGGCCTATCCCCATTGTCACTGGGAATAGTTTCTGGGCCTATCCCCAATGTCACTGGGAATAGTTTCTGGGCCTATCCCCAGTGTCACTGAGAATAGTTTCTGGGCCTATGCCCAGTGTCACTGGGAATAGTTCTTTCCATTAATGAAATCAGAGATATGGGCATTTCCCCGACAGTTTGGCAATTTTTTTCACGTTTTTTGTTTTGTTTTATTTTTACCTCAACACCTTTTATCTCCATTAAAAAATACATTTCTGTGTTAATATTATTTTGAAAAACGTTGATTAAATTCACAAATTCTGTAAATTTTCAGTTTCCAAGGACTCTGAAGCATTTTCTTGCTTATTTCATGGCTGAAACCAGTTTCAAATTAATTGAGCATTTTTTTCAAGAAATAATTGACAAATGAACAAACTTTTAAATGATACCAATAACTGCACGTGCCCAAAATTGACGAGCGCCTGATTCCAATGCGTTGTGACACATAATATTATGTTGATGAGAGCGTTAAACAATTAGGACAAATTTACGACACGCCCACATAATTGGCTGCACTCAGATAACTGCTTTTAAAACACCTTTCTTGCATGAGCCACCCCCCCCTCCCCCCTCCTCCCTCGCAAACCTCAGCGGCATTCAGGTTGCTTAAAAAAACACAAAAAAGCGTTATCTTTGTATAGCCAGGGAGCCGGCCGGTGCTCTGCAGGCTTGTACTGACGAAGCGAGAGCGGTGCTGGGCTCGAAGGGGATAAACGAACCACAATTCTCGGCTTTGCAAGGAAGATTGACCTCAGCAATTATCTCTTTGCTGGCACGAGCTCACCCCCATCCTCATTCATCCTCCGACCCGCCTCCTCCCAGTCTAAAAAATAACTCCCAAAAGCTGCGTCCTCGTTTAGCTTGGTTTTGGTAAAAGTTTACCTTTACTTCCAACATAACAAGTCATACAAGTGCCGAAGATTAGAGATGTTACTAGAGAGAAACATACAAAGAAAAGAAGGGAGAGTGCAGAAATAAGGAGGACGACAGATGTTTGATAGGAAAGAAGTAGTTAACCAGACTAGAGCACCCGCCAACCACCCGCCAACGTCATGCCCTGGCAGTAAGAGACAAAACAGTTTGGTTGTTATCATTGACGTCTGTTGACGGCTGACTACAGGAGATGTTTTTAGCAGAAGTTTTACATCGCTCGCAACTGCATAAGGTCATATGAGCGCCAGAAGATTAGAGTTGTTACAAGAGAGTAACAAACAAAAAAGAAGAAGGGGAGATTAGGACGATAGATGATTGATAGGAAAGAAGAAACAAACAACACCAGAGCACACGCCAACCACCAACGCTGAAGATGTGAAAGGTCTTGGTGCGTACAAACACAGACAAAGACACTTACACACACACAAACCCACACAAACAAACACACACACACACACACACTCACATACAAAAACACTTACACACTAACACTACACACAAATACGTACACACACAAACACACACACAAACACTTACACACACACACAAACACTTACACACACACAAACAATTACACACAAACACTACATACACAAACAGACATACATACATATGCAAGCACTTACACACAAAAACACACACACACACACACACACACACACACACACACACACACACACACCCAAACACACACACACATGCACGTATGTAATCGTATACACATACATATGCAGACTTACCCATACACACCAATACACACATAAAATGCATACGTCTGCATACAAACACAATTATTTACACTTTTTCTTAACACACGCACACACACACACACACACACACACACACACACACACACACACACACACAC
>NW_004797664.1:120764-122393 GCF_000002075.1 Aplysia californica
CACACACATACACACCTATGTACACACATATTATACATACATATACACACAAACACACCTATACAAACACAAACACACCTATACAAACACAAACACACCTATACAAACACAAACACACCTATACAAACACATACACACCTATGTACACACATATTATACACACATATACACACAAACACACCTATGTACACACATATTATACACACATATACACACATACACACCTATACAAACACAAACACACCTATGTACACACATATTATACACACATATACACACATACACACCTATACAAACACATACACACTTATGTACACACATATTATACACACATATACACACAAACACACCTATACAAACACATACACACCTATGCAAACCCATACACACATGCACACCCATGCACACACATACGCACACATACACACATACACACCTACGCACACACATACACACATACACACATACGCACTCACATACACGCAACAGAATGAGATCACCACGTGGGGAATTAGGTTATGAAGGGAAAAAAAAAGAAACACGAAAGGGGAGGGATGGAGAGAAACTTAATGTCAAGGAAGAAAAACACATCATTAAAGAGAGAAAAAAGATAAGGGCAGAAAAGCGATGGGAAAACAGCTAGAGATGTGGAATAACGAGGGATCTGTCCCAGCAGACGGCCGCTAGAGGGCGCGGTAAACGCTGGACAAACACCAGGCTTCCCCCGGCTGATGTGTCCATTGTGACGTCACACGGTACCACCAAGAGAGGGACTGGCATCTCTGGTATAAAACTAAACCTCTGTTTGGTCCCGTGTTCAAGAACGACAACTGTAGAAACAGCACCAACATCTGCTGCAACAGCAACGTTGACATCAACAGCTACAGAAACAGGAACGAAAAAAAGTTATCATCAGTGAGTCAAAGCTGTCTGGCTGGAGTCTGTTGGTATCGTGGCTAGGCTGTTCGCCTTCACGACGAAAGATATTATGAGTTTCGATCTCCTTCTATGGAAGATGTTAATTTTTTCTCCAGTTTCTAATACGTCTACGTCTTTCAGCTGGAACAGTTCACAAAGCCGATGCTGTTCCTCACAGACAGGGCTTAAGGACTTCACCCCCCAATATTTGCATACAAATTTACAACTTTCAGTGAAATATCCCTGCCCTTTCATGCCCCGATACCTGGACAAAACTCGCTCGCCAAGAGTGGGACAAACGTCTTCTTCAGGGTTCAACGCAGGAGATGCTCACCATTCCACCGCAGCCGCCGGTGGTTCAAGTGTCGACTGAGCCAATTGACACCACGACGTGCTGGACACATTTCTTGTTGTGTGGTGAGCACGTGTGACTGGCGAGAGGGTTGGGTTCTGGGGCAGTGGCTCTCGTCGTCTAGAGATTACGGTGTTCGCCTCTCATTCAAAGGGTCTTGGGTTAGAATCCGGATAGCAACGGAAACATTTCTTTACTAAAATATTCTCCTTTCCCCTCATTTCCTGCTCTCTAACACTGTTCTGTCGTCTGCTTTTGTCTCCACTTTCTGCCCCCAACCCCTCACCTCCTTTGCCCCCTCCTCTGGGCTCCTGAATCTTTCTGCAGCCTTCCTACTACTACTCCTTTAACCCCCCCCC
>NW_004797664.1:124957-126158 GCF_000002075.1 Aplysia californica
CAATCGGCAACAGCACCTGGTGTCGTGGCCTGGCGGCGGACAGTACCCTCAGTGCTACCCGGCAGGTCAGTGGTGGTCACTGGTGGTCACTGGTGGTCTGGGAAAGTCTGCGGTGGTCAGTGCGGAGACTTAATGAAGTGTGGCCTGGTGTGAGGACCAGAAGCTAGGTCTTTACCACAGGGCGGACAGAACGTCAGTGCAAGAGCCGAGTATCTGACGTCGTCACTGAAGAAGGTATACTACAGTAGATAGAGTTGCTGCAGCATTTAGTGTAGACTGAGTAGATAGAGTGTAGAAAGATCAGACGATTTGCAACAGATGGAGTATTAACCTTAGATAGATAGAGAATATAGAGGACTTAGAATCAATAAAGTATGAACCGTAGACAAAATATAGAGGACTTAGAATGGATAGAGTATGAACCGCAGACAGATGGGATGGAGAAAATGTAATAGTAAAATATAGAAGATCTGGGCCGATGTAGAAAATAGAGTAGACAGAACAGATACAGTAGATAGTCTAGGAAGGGTTAATATAAAACAGACAAGAGAATGGGGCATGGTCTAAAGGTTACGGTGTTTGCCTCTTTTTCAGTAGGTCCTGGGTTCGAAAACTGACCGGACAGTGATGAAAATATCTTCTCAAAAATGTTCTCCTTTCACCTTTTTTCCTGCTCTCTAATCCTATTCTTCCTTCTACTTTCGACTCTACTTTCTGTCCCTCCCCCCCTCCCCTGGGCTCCCGACGCTTTCTGCTGCCTTTCCACTGCTGCTTCTTGGATCCTTCTTACTGCTGTCTTTCAGCCACACCCCTGATCTTAAGGCGAGTAAGATCGAATGCTTAGCTTTCTCGGATAAGGGCGAAAAAAATCTCAGAGGTCTCGTGTGCAAGTTGTGCACGTTAAAAGTCCGTCGGTGGTTCTGAAAGCGATAAGAGTAAGCTTCGGTTGCCACCTGGGGAAAATTTAAAATTAATTCCAACCAAACTGAAAATGCTGCACGTGTCTGTTGATCGCGTGTGCGAGCGCCGTAAAACACTTACCAAACAAGAAAAAAGAATAACATTTAAATAGAAAGTAGACATAGTAGGCTTAAATATTTCAACAAACACGTTGCTTTTCTTTTAGCCTACCTATTTAGGCCACCTGAGCTGTGTGAGAAATAGTCATCATCGGCTATGATATTACTCTTTCTCCCCCCCC
>NW_004797664.1:128774-132041 GCF_000002075.1 Aplysia californica
ACATACATACATACATACATACATACATACATACATACATACATACATACATACACAAAACACGCGAAGACCCACATCAACCCTCATGCATGCGCGCTCGCACATTCACAGACGCACACATGACTTGCCCTAATCGAATGTCCAAAACGTGAAGGATCAACAGCAATCAGAAGCGTTATCACCAGGGAACAGTTGAACAATTTCCTCAGCATGAATGGGCGAGCAGGGATTCCTTCACTGAGCACGAGGGCACAGGGTACAGTGGACTATATGCCGTCCACGTTCTTGTGCCACGTTTGCACGACTAGATCTTGGACTAAATGCCCTGAGAATTTGTACATGGTTTTGAAATGCTTTTGGCCTTCACGAATATTTTTGGCGTGCGAAAATCAAAGCCGTAACTGATTTCGCCTCTATGCTTATTGAAAAACAAAAACAAAAAACAAACACCAAAAGACCCAAAAACCAAAAAAAAAAAAAAATAAAAAAAAAATGAAATAATAAAAACGACATTTCTTTAATGCACGCAATCTGGAATGGTATACACTTCCGAGGTCATTGCTTTCAGCAACAATAACAGTTTCACACTACTGCTCACATCTTGTCCGCGCTGCACGCTTTTTTTTTCGTACTCACGAACCCCCAAATGTACTGTAAAAATGTCAATTGATAAATGCCTTCGTTACTGTTAAATTCAATTTTTAGGTCGGGAATCTTGTCATATTCCAAAAAGATCAAAGGCGTTTGCCGGTTTGAATAAACGGTTCAACGTACAGATCAAAAGACACTTATAATAAATTTTAAGGTCAGTCAAAAAATATAGAGTTTACAAAAAGGTAGGGCAATGGAACAGACGGCTTTTGAGAAAGCTGCAAAAAACTGTGGGCCTGAGAAACCGAAGGGACTAGTCTTTGACTTAAGGCTACTCAGCTCAGATATAATATATCAAATATGTCCATGGTGTTCCCAAGATTGTAAATGTTTTACCAAATTTAGGTCTCTGGGGAAGCAGGCTCAGAGAAAATACACGTAAGTGTGTGTGTGTGTGTGTGTGTATGTGTGTGTGTGTGTGTGTGTGTGTGTGTGTGTGTATGTGTGTGTGTGTGTGTGTGTTTGTGTGTGCAGCGTGCAACAGACAGCGAGAGCCGAACCATTATAGAATGGAATAGTACTCTACGGTGAGATGTGAAAGAGGTGCGGTGTGGAAGAGGTGAGGTGCGGTGTGGAAGAGTGCTGTGAGGTGTGAAAGAGGTGCGGTGCAGTGCGGTGTGAAAGAAGTGCCGTGCAGTGCGGTGTGAAAGAGGTCCAGAGCAGTGTGGTGTGAAAGAGGTGCGGTGCAGTGTGGTGTGAAAGAGGTGCCGTGCAGTGCGGTGTGAAAGAGGTGCAGAGCAGTGTGGTGTGAAAGAGGTGCCGTGCAGTGCGGTGTGAAAGAGGTGCGGTGCAGTGTGGTGTGAAAGAGGTGCGGTGCAGTGTGGTGTGAAAGAGGTGCCGTGCAGTGCGGTGTGAAAGAGGTGCAGTGCGATGCTGTGCGGTGCGGTGCGATGCTGTGCGGTGCGGTGTGAAAGAGGTGCAGTGTTGTGCATGTTGTGCGGTGCGGTGTGAAAGAGGTGCTGTGCTGTGTCGTGTGAAAGAGGTGCTGTGCTGTGCTGTGCGGTATGAAAATGAAAGAGGTGAGGTGCGGTGTGAAAGAGGTGCAGTGCGGTTTGAAAGAGGTGAGGTGCGGTGTGGCGTGGAAGAGGTGAGGTGCGGTGTGGAAGAGGTGCGGACCGGTGCGGTGCGGTGCCACGCCACGATATGGTATGCATATTACGCCTGTACGGCTGATCATGAGACCTAACCTAGGTGGCTAACCCGAGAAAAGTCTTCAAACAACCTTCAAGCTAAAATCATTCCCTGACAAAGATTCGAAGAGGGCTTCGTGTCTAGAGGTTAAGGTGTTTCCCTTTCGTTCAAGTGGTCCCGGGTTCGATTCCGGATAGCAACGGAAAATTTTCTTCTCTAAAATGTTTTGCTTTCACATCCTCTCCTGCTCTCTAACAATGTTCTTTCGTCTGCTTTCGTCTCCACTTTCTTCCTTCATCCCCTCACCTCCTTTGCCCCCCTCCTCTGGGCACCTCCCTCTTTCTGCAGCCTTTCTACTGCTACTCTGTGACTCATTCTTACTGCTATCTTTCAGCCACACCCTTGATCTTATGGTAGGAACGATCTATACCTAGCCTTCTGGGACAAAGGCAAACATTCTCGGAAGTCCCGTGTACAAGTTGCGCACATTAAGGATCCCTTGGTTGTCCAAAATCGATAAGAGTTGGCTTCGGCCGCCACCCGGGTAAAATTCAAAATTTCCAACCAAACTGAAAATGTTTAATGTGTCCCTCGGGCTCATAATATGTCCTTATGCAGTTGCTAGAGCGCCGTAAAAGACTTAGACTTAACAATTTTAAAAAAAAGAAAAGAAAGGAAAAGATTTGAAGCTGTGGCAACCTTATCACAACCAAGCACGATAAAAACTGAACTTACAAGGCACTCGGGTCACTTGGGCGACGGAGAGGAAGACCAGATCGACAAACGCTGGCTTCTTTTCACAGAGATTCAGCGTTCTACGGCAGGGCGGAAATAACCTCCACCCTCAAAGAGTTCCGATTGTTCACTCAGGGGCAAAGAGGTTACATTTAGTACTAGAGTTCGTGCCAGTGAATGTCCCCAATGTAAATCGAACGGGGGCTGCGTGTGCCTACACTGGTGCGCTGAACCTCAAGGGCAAGACATGCGCAGTTCAATCGAAGGGTGAGTACTTTTCGACATTCACGTGGAGGCGTCTGGGTGGTTCAAGGAGGAACTCTACAACAAGTTTGCTCTAAGGTATGACGGCTGGGTAGTGTTTAATATACTAGAGCTCGTGGGGAGCGGGTGGGGGCTCAGATGGTTCATGTAAATGGGCGGACGCCGGCCATGTCGATGAGGGTATGAAGGCCCCCATGTCTGACACGTTGACGTCAGTGCTGCGAACTCTAGTATTATATATAACCTCTTTGCTCAGGGGTTAGCTGACTCCTCCCACTTCCGTATGACAGCACAACCACCACCCCTCCCTTGTTAGGGTGCCAGTAGTAAGGGAGATAATCCGGTGCCGGGACACGTGACGGTTTACCGTAAGTCCCACCTGACTGATTAACCACGGTGTACCTGACGGTCTACTGCGATGATGCGTTCTACCGTATGACCTGCAGGTGGTAACTTTACTTCCTAACCCTACCCGTACGCCCGTAC
>NW_004797664.1:133530-135699 GCF_000002075.1 Aplysia californica
GAGGGGAGGGTGGGGGGTAGAGGCAGAGAAAAGAGAAACTGAGAGAACAAGAGAAAGACTCAGAAACAGAGAGGGAGAGAGAGAGAGAGAAAAGGAGGTGTGGGGTGGATTAGTCGAAACGTATTCTATTTCACAATTGTCGGTCACGCTACTGGGTAAACGCGTCCTCTGTCAGTGCAGTACAGCTGTCCTAGTGTAACCTGCTGGCACTATCTACTGATGGATCGATAGATTAATCGATCGAATAATTTACTCATTCATTAACTCTTTATCCGATTGATTAATCAATATTAATTATATTACACACTTATTTTAATTCATATTATATTGTAGTGCCCGTTTGTTCACGTCTTTATGCTATTACGTATTTGTCTGTTTTTGTTTATTTTAACTGGTCCTATGGTTGCATTGAATGGATTGCAGAATTTGTAACTGATGAAGTTATAGATGGGTTGCTTATTGTTGTTGCTGTACACAGCCGAGCATAATATGATGACAGAGCTCGACCTGACGGAAACACGGGTGATGACCGCACCCTGACGTCATCCGACCTGAGTGTCACCTTGACAGATTGTTTCATAAGTTTGTGTGGCATGGCAAAATGATGAACTTCACATTCAAAAGGGCAAAAAACAAACTCATACGAGAACACACCAACCACTCAAAGCACACACTAACACATTACCGTATTCTCTCACCACATCGCGGGGTCACATTTTCCCCAGTTTTTTATTTGTTTTTTTTTTCTTTAAAAAATAAGATAACCAGGGAAGTTCTATTAACTCACCACTGGCCCAGAAATTTCAAGTTTGGAAAAAATAATTAACAAATCTATATAAAATACAAATATTTCATTCCTTAATACCATTGGTAATGCATATCATGTACAGGGGTGGGAGAGAGGTATCTAATGATTGCAGGAAGGGTTTACATGTATGCAGGCGTAAGATGCGTAACAAATATCATAATATGGTTTGTGCTTCGTGGATTTTCCCCTATCGTTGAAGGTTCTGGGTGCACGAAAATACTGTACACCACAGGTGTCATACCCCGGGCCCGCGAGCCGCATTCGGCCCACCGAGCAATAAGATCCGGCCCATAAGAGATTTATCGGTAGCCCATTCTGAGAATCACCATTTGACAGAATCTTACGCCAAACATTCACCAACTCGTTGCCTAGAAATGGTGCTTAACAATGGCATAACAGGAAAAAATAAAATACTGATTTGTTGTTATTTCACATTTGATCTATTATAATCCATATTATGATCGTTATAAAACTGCCACTACACAGTTCATCCAGTTGCGTCGGTGGCCTAGTGGTTAGACTACCGGACCCGTAATTGTGAGGTTGCGGCTTTGAGGATTTGAGCCTCAGCCCGATCCAACATTGTGTCCTTGGGAATGTTCTTTCTGGCTCGGGCCTGTCGGAGATGGACGTTAAACTCGGAGGTCCCGCCTCTTAAATAACCTAATAGTGTTGATAGAAGCGTTAAACTCATACCATTTTACAGTTCATTCAGTAGGGGCGGGAGCCTTCAATGTAATTTGAGTTTGGCTACCAGAGCAATGGGGTTCGACACCTGTGCTGTACAACGTCTGACCGTCCGTTTCCCAGCAATATCTACACACGGGGACAGTGCGAGTAACGGGCTGGGGTCTTTTCTTCTTCAAGCTGTTATCTGCCAGTGTATGGAGCTCTTCTAAAAATACCCAAATCACTTTTACTATAATGATTTATGATTTTATATTTCAAGAGCTACGCCATCGCTTTATTTACCAAAGCCAGTTTAAAACCTGGACTATGGAGGAATGTCTTCAGTGCGTCAATATCTCACACGAAGAGGAAATCGCAGTTTTGTTGTTTGTTTTGTTTTTCGATTTGTTTTTTAGGGACTGGGAAGAGAAAAGGGCTGTTTTTTTTTTGAAACTGTGAAAGGGGAAGGGTATGAACGCATGAAAAAAAAATGTTGTTGGTGGTTCAAGCGGTAGTTTGCTTTAGTGACTGTTTTGAGCAGATTCTGTCGTTTTTAATTGTGAGTGCATGCCCCTATCCCACGTCCCCAACACACGCACACACAAACACACACACGATCGCACACACACGAATACATACACATACATACACTCACACACATAGATAGACACAAACACACAAACACACACACA
>NW_004797664.1:136462-138629 GCF_000002075.1 Aplysia californica
ACACACACATACACACACACACATACACACACACACATACACACACATACACACACACACATACACACACACACATACACACACATACACACACACACATACACACACACACATACACACACAAACATATACACATACACACACATACACAAACACACATACACACACACATACTTACACACACACACACACACACACACACACACACACATACACACACACACACACACAGAATACACTCACTAACAGACACTGCTTTTGATGATGGTACACGTTTTAAGCCTCCATCGACAAAACTTAGTAGCACATTAAAATTTCATTCATTTGATTCAGTCGATGCCATCCAGATTTTCCCTGAAGGATGGGGCAAATGCTGCCACTATTCGGACACAACAAGACCGAATTCAATTATATTCGGCTGTGACTTCAAAGTCGCTGGTCGAGTCGATGGCATTGTTTCAAAACGATTACTTTTTCCCTTCCATTAAAAAAAAATCAATTTGGCCCTGATTGAATCAAATGATTCAAATGAATCAAATAGTCAAAAGTGCACAGGGATATGGTGGGTTGTTTTAACCCTCACTGTAATGGCTAGCTCGAGCTGAGAGGGATACTGCAACACGCCAGCAGAACAGAGATCCGGACTCCCCCAAATGAGCACCGTACTCATGTTCAGCGAGTAACAGCCAAAAGTCTAACCATCCCCCCCCGACGTCGGTTCACACAGGCTATGTTCCTGAACGTAGTGGATCCCACCAAAATTCACGTGAACACTGACGTCCTCAGGTAAAAACTAAGTCTATGGTTTTGTTGTTGTTGTTGTTTTGGTTAGTATGTTACAGTACTCGCAACTGCATAAGGTCGATTTAGCTTGCGGAACACATTAAACATTTACAGATTGGTGGGAATTATTTTTGAATTTGACCCGGGTGGCGGCCGATTTTAGGACCACCAACGGATGTTTAACTTGCGCAACTTCCATACGGACCACCAGGATGTTTTCGCCCTTATTCTAGGAGGTTAGGTGTTCGATCTTCCCTGCCCTAAGATCAGGGGTGTTACAGCAGTAAGAAGGAGCCAGTGAGTAGCAGTAGAAAGTGTATTGGTTTAACGCCCCTATCAACACTTCTGTGCAATTTAAGAGGAGGGGTCTTCGAAGTTAACATGTGTCGCCGATAGGACTGAGCCAAAATGTTTGAGAACCTGGAAATTTTCACAAAACGATCCGATTTCAGGAATGACTAGTCTGGGACTCGATCCAGGGCCATCCGCTCTGTAGTCTAGCTTGATACCGACTGAACTATCGGAGCGCAGGTGTCTTGGGAAGAGTTCATCATAACAAGGCAAGCCGAACATTAAAAAAAAAATTACCGTTGACTCTCTTGCAGTTTTCACCATATGAGACATATTTGCTTCAATTGTTGGGGAAAGCGACAGTCAGGGTGTACGTTGCCTACAACACCCCAGCAGGCAAACCAAGACACTGGATGAAAAAACTTTCTCCACACGAGATTTGAACCGACGTCTTCAGTGAGTTCAACAGCGAAGAGTCTCACTGTTACACTACAAAGACCACTCCCGTGTTTCTCAGTTTCTGAAGAATAGTATCTTTTAGTGTTGAGCTCTTGTGTTTAGGGTTTAACAAAGAATAAAGTGGTTCAGTCACTTGAAGCAAATGCCATCTTGTTAGCCAGCTTCGGAGGCCTATAACACCAAATACTCGGGCTACAAAGAAGGATTGACGGAGTCATGGGAACCCTGAGAAACTACAACATCTCAACTGAAAGAGTTTCAGGTTGGCCAAAAAGAAAACTTCACCTTCCCAGGAGGCTCAACGGCAACTGAGGATGAATAAAGAAAAATGCTCAATGGGTTTAATGCCCCTCTCAACACCGTAAGATTATCTGAGAAGCAAAACTTCCGAATCCATCTCCGATAAGACCAAACCAAGTTGGCAGAGAGCCTGGAAACCCCCCCAACAGGTTTCTATCCAACATCTTTCCTCACAATAGCTGAAAAAGGTGTCAGCCGAATAAACTGTGCGCCCAAGTTTTTGGCAGCATCATATGTCGAAGAATTGTTAGGGATTCAGGTCACGTGTCTTGTGCAATTTAATATTTCAATGTAAAAAGTGGATTTGACCCCAAACAACGTGCCCCCCCCCAAC
>NW_004797664.1:140319-143088 GCF_000002075.1 Aplysia californica
GAACGGGTAGGGAAAAAATTGGTAACTCTAAATGATCTCAGTTATGTTCAGACTCAATCACTATGTCGCCTCGGTGCAGTCAAAAACGATACTCAGACGTTTGATTTTCGAATCTGAGTCGGATCTGAAGAAACTTGACCCAAACTTTTTGTAATATTTCCGCTCAACTGACATGACAGAAAAAGTAAATTTCCACTTCCCAAGAACTCTCAAGCTTTGAGAGTTACCAAACTTTTGCTGCCATTTTCTCTCTATTTATTCCTTTGACAAATGGTAACCCCACTAAAACGTCTTTCGCACACGACTTCATGGCGACCCAGAAGTGACCCCATTACGAGTAAAGACCTCCAATGTGCGTACTAGATGAAGTAAGTTCCGAAAGTGGGAGGGGGGCCCCTATTTATTTTTAAAAAACTAAAATGACATATTCGGAGCCTAGTAAGGCACTGGACTCTATCCAGATCAAACGAGCAATAGAACGATTTAGTAAGATATATCGGAGATATTTACCGTCCAAATGGACCCAATTTTGATCATTTAGATGGCGGCCTTGTACAATGGCCTATCGTGGCTGAGAGGAATACAATGTCCCTGAAGACAGAGACGAAAATAGTTCGTCCACCATAGATTGAGGATGACCTTTCTCATCCAAGGAGGAAGTGCAGCTATATACCATGAAAGCGTCCTTAGGTAGATAGTATTGTGAAGGGAGGAAAGTAAAAGAAATAATGGTAAGCAATTTCGTAATGATTCGTAATGATCATAACGCCACACTTCACCACATTAGTGCTTTTTCCTAATATGCCCAAAGTTCGTTTCCAAATGGCTTTTTTCCTTTTTCCGCTAATCTGCCTTAGTATAATAATAATATAGTAAGTTAGTCAAACTTTCGTATAGTTTCACTTTTGACTTTCCAGGGTTATTCGTTCTAACAAAATCTTCCACATGTTAGGCCAATGAGAATGTGACAGACAGAGATACTGGTGAATGAAAACCTCCCCAATCGAGAACAGAACTCTTTTCTTTAGTGTGCAACTGCAAGGAGCCTAACAGTTACACCCCCAAAACCCGTTTTGGTATAGTGTGAGCAGGTTTACAGAGGTGAAGAGGTCAGTGGGATCCACTCTTAGTACAAGTCAATCAAGGTCATCGATGAAGGTGTTTGAGGACGTGACTATTTCGGCATGACCTTGACCGAGGCACGAAACGTCTATCTCCACGGCCGATGTACTGTATTGTAGCGACCACCGATGGTGTTTGAGAAAGCTCACAGGGAGTGACTGCGGCCTGCGGTCCACGGTCTACTTCAAGAAAGCCGTATGTTCCAAAAGCAAGCATTATTGAAAATAATCTGAAGTTCATCCTGAAAACCGTTTGAGTCCGTTCCTTTGAAAGAACATACATAATGCTGATTGTATAATATTTAATTGTCTGTGTTGTAAGTGGTCAGATGCTGACAAGAGAAATTACGGGGGAGAGGGGGGCAAATCATGTACAACGGCACCGAAAAGGTCTGTTTTATTTCTCAAGTGAGACTTAAGGGTCTTCTTGAAGTCAGTCGTCGTGCTATGAATGACCAATTTGACCGCCGGAAGTGTTGGGTCCAGGAACGTCCTCTGGGTGAGGCAAGGATTAGAGAACGTTTGAGTAGATCCCACTCCTGGCGGAGACCGAGTGGTTCCCCAGTGTCAGCCCACACAAGGTTATCCCCTACTAATGATGTTTGTTAAACGTTTTCCAAGGGCTACAGTAACAGCGGCCGAGTTGTTAGTTCGCTCAGACTCACAACAAGGTCAAGCAATTGTCAGTGACACGCTGTGTAGGTGGGTGGTCACTTAAGTGACGTCAGGAGCTTAACATGACAATCCTGGCTTTAAAGAATCAGTGTCCTAAACGATGAGTGTACATTTCTCGTCATGTCTTTTTTTTCATTTTAAAATAATTAGTTTTCAGATAGAATTATCTATTAGTGATTTCTCTTATAATTAGGCCTTTTGCTGTCTCCGATATGCATTCATCAAGGTTTTTGTATATTTGGATAAAACCAGCCGCACCAAAATCTGCCCAAATATGTCGATTTCAAGTGACTAAAGCATGTGTGAACAAGGGAGAAATAAAACTATGACAGTGGCCATAACCCAAGATTTTAGGTAACTTGACCATCACGTCGGACTTCGGTTGTCATGTCAGTTACAGAGAAAAACGGGTTTCTTGGTTGTTGCTGTTGTTGCTGTTGTTGTTGTTGTTGTTGTTGTTGTTGTTGTTGTTGTTGTTGATGTTGTTGTTGTTTTTGTTGTTGTTGTTGTTGTTGTTGTTGTTGTTATTGCGTTGTTGGGTTCTCTTTGGAAGGTCAAAGTAGTGCTGCCTGCCGCAGGCAAGTTACATGATACAAACTAAATGCATAGGTCAAGTTCAATAGTTCAAATAATTTTAAAAGCTCCGATTTTCAATTGAGTGTATATCTCAACACCCAACCTTCTTCTCTATCCCTCCCTCCCTCCCCCCTCTCTCTCTCTCTCTCTCTCTCTCTCTCTCTTTGCCAGCCTTTCGGTCTGCCAGTCTTTAATTCAGCCTCCCCCAACCTTCTCTCCAACCTCCTTCCCCTATTCTGTCTCCCCTTTACCTGTTTTTCGGCCTGCGAGTCTTTGTTTATGCCCCCCCCCTCTCTCTCTCTCTCTTTCTCTCTCTCCCACACTCTTTTTTCTCTCATTCTCTCTCTTTCTCTCTCTCACTCTCTCTCTCTTTCCCACCCACTGTTTTTCTCTCATC
>NW_004797664.1:144948-146263 GCF_000002075.1 Aplysia californica
GGGTTGGCAAAGTTTTCGCGCTAAGTCAACTGGCATCGTTACGTCTCTTCAATGAATGGTGTCTAACGTAACTCCCAGATAAAAAGTGAGTACCACAGCAAATATCACGTGAAATCCATGAGGAGTGTGTCTGTCCTCGTGTTAACGTCACACAAAACCAGTCGCATCCAATTACAAAAATGGGACCACGCCTGGTCCACACAGCTCCACCCCTTTTTTTTCATCTCCCCTCGTCCCCGACATTAATCAGGAGTCTGAAATCAGAGTCCCTGGACGATACAAAATATCATAATTACAATTAATATTTTATAATGTTACAGTACGTTATTCGTTGAAAATACATTTGTTTGACATAGAATTCGTAAAGATAAAACTTATTTTTGAAAACAAAAGAAGCTTAAAGAAAGACAAAACCCCCCACACCCATAAACGTAAAAAGCACCAATACAAACCTACAAAAGTCATGAACCGGCTGCTTTGCCTTTTTTCCTCCTTTTTTTTAACATCTAATTTTCAATTCCTGTAACTTTTAAACAATATTTAATTTCTCTTCCAGAATTAAAAAAAACTAACATTGTTATTCTAGAATTCTCAGAGCCAATGCTCTACATGGCGTTCTCCTTTGGATTCGAAAGCGCCAGTGTGGAAGAAAATATTTACACAAAAGAGTTGTACAGTTGTTGTTTTTTTCATCACCCTGTATGGTGGTCGTGTTGTCATCAAATGCTTTGATCTTTTTAGAGAAATCTCCCAAAGAAATATACAATGATCTTCTAAGGGCACGGGGTACCTACTAAGTGCCCCAGTATCCTTACAGCAAAAGAATGGGCGAGAGAGATGAATGATGGGGGTGTCAGTCTTGAAGATTCAGAGCGCTCTGGGCGGCAGAGCTTTGTTTCAAAGCAAAACATTTTGTAAGTTCAAGCTTCTGCCGAAGAAGACTTGGAAAAAACCTGAGAAATACTGCAGAAGAAGTTGTTTTGCCAAAGACGACAGTTAAAAGAATTTTCACGGAAGATCTTCAGAAAGCAAAGCTTTTTGTAAAATAGGTTCCTCATCTACTGACTGATAAGCAAAAGGAGAATCGAGTGCGCTGTTCCAGTGGTTTTGTCCACTGGATACGGAATGAAGGGCAGATTTTCCATAAAAAATCATAACATTTGGAGAAACATAGGTTTATTCGTAGGATCCGGAACTGAAAAGACAATCTGTAGAAGGGACAAACCCAGGATCACCACGCCCCAAGAAAGCTCGACGCAAGCAAGATGTGCTTTGAAAGTAATGAAAATCATTGAAAATCCTAGTTTATCAGCCA
>NW_004797664.1:146363-163280 GCF_000002075.1 Aplysia californica
GGGGGGGGGGTTAAAATCACGAATGTGTGGTTTTCAGCTCGCCGGTTCCCCGGTTCCCGGTGACACAGCAGTCAATGATTACTGCACGATGGTTGTTCCCACAAAACTGAGGTCAGCAATCAGAAGAAAACGGCCCGGTCTGCTTGAGCCAGATGTTGTCTTCCATCAAGACAACGCGACGGTGCACATTGCTCGAAAGTTTACCGCTGTTCTGGACTCATGACTGTGAGAAAGCTATTTCCGAGACTTAACACCACGCTGCTTTCATTTATTTCCCCAAATCTAAATATTAAGGGTGCAGCGATTTGAAGACGATGAAGAAATTGTGCTCGAAACAAGCGGACATGGTCACTGCTTTTGGCCATTGGTCACATCGGATGAAAAAGTGTATTAAGGTCAACAGCTTTTTAATTGAATAGAAAACATGTTTCTGTAGGTATGTAAAAAATGTCAAGTCTGTTTGAGTAAAAGTGGTTGATTTTTCAGAACAAGGAACCATTCTTCGTGAATAGACCTCGTACACGTTGGCGCTTAAATCAGGGTGCTGTTAGGTAGGAACAGTCCGCCGAGAAAAACCTGGACAGAGCAAACAACAAGGGTCTGACTTAACCGAGTGGTCATCTTACTGACCAGCGAAGCACCCTCGGGGGTGTACGAAGGCTTAGGACAATCGTGCTCGGTGCGTATATCGGTGCGTCAAGTGGTGCCTAAAGTGGTGCGTAGAGTGGTGCGAAGGGTTTGTTCAACAGGCACTTAGTGCTGCCAGGTAGAGTAGGGGGGTGCCTTAGGAAAACAGCTTTCTTTAACAAGGTCGGTGTGTGTGTACTTGTGTGGGGATTACGCTGGGCTGGTCGTGCGGGGTGGGTGGGGTCTAGTGCCCAGGGGGCGGGGGAATGGGATCGATTGCTGAGAGCAGGCTGGGTGAGACTCAAACAGAACTTAAGTACATATATTATAATATACGCTCTACACATAGGAACAGTATATTTACTTGTGCACTCACATGATCCCACAGTTGCACGTACACAAACAATATATCTAAGGATACTTACAAAATGATAGATACAGTACAAAGACAGATGGGGGGGAAGGAGTAGGAGAGAGAAGGAGGGAGAACGCATGAAAGAGGGAGAGAGAGAGAGAGAGAGAGAGAGAGAGAGAGAGAGAGAGAGAGAGAGAGAGAGAGGGGGGGGGGAGTGGAAGTAACAGAGGATAGAAAGAGAAGGGGTTAAATAAACAAGAGAAAGATAATATGGGAAAAGATAAACCGTCAAAGAGAGAGAGATAGAGAGAGAGAGAGAGAGAGAGAGAGAGAGAGAGAGAGAGAGAGAGAGAGAGAGAGAGAGAAGAAAGAAAGAGACAGGCACAGAAAAAACAACATATTTGAACAAGCCTCCTCTGTAGGTCACACAATGCAGTGGTCATCATTGCCTCGTGAACCGACTGTACTGGACCAGAGACTGGACAGGTTTAGCCTCGTTCCGGTTATTCAAGAGATTCACCATTCACCGACATTACGTCATTAAGTGCTACGTGAGTCCCAGACCGAATTCTGCCCGCCGACATTCATCACCTGTTGGTACATTTCGCCGACAAGTAGAAATTTGATTACGCCCAGCAGAATCAGATTCATTCGAAATGTGTTTACACGATACATCTCCTCTCCATTTCGTACCATTGGATTATGTGGAAATCTGCCCAGGAAATTGGTAACTTTTTTTCTCTTCCTTTGGCTAGAATTTTGGCCTCGATTTTTAGAAAATAATTTTATCTTTGATAATTCAGTGTGTGCTGGATATTAGTTTTTTTGTTGAAAGTGTGAACAAGTAGAGGGGTCGAGGGGTGAAGTGAATTGTGGGGTAAGGGGGGTGGGGAGATAGATCTAGTCCTCACAGATCTAACAAATCTTTTTTTTTTATACTGCAAGATCAAGCAACCTAGAGGAAGACTGAACAAATTTCACTGAGTTGTGTGTTGCTATGTTGTTCTTTGGAATAGTCAGTTCATAAGTCCAACAAACCTTTCTTGATACCATAGGATATAATAATTTGGGCAAAGATTTTGGCTGTCGGCGACATGGGTACCTTCACCACCTGTGTCCACCTCATGTCCTCCAAGGGGGTATTATCAGAGTGTTCACTCTGACGCCAGCGAACTGAATGTCGGTCATTTTCCCCGGCAAGCCGTTTTCACAACAGAGAGAGAGAGAGAGAGAGAGAGAGAGAGAGAGAGAGAGAGAGAGAGAGAGAGAGAGAGAGAAAGAGAGAGAGAAAGAGAGAGAGGGGGGAGAGAGACAGAGGAGGAGGAGAGAGAGAGACAGAGACAGAGAGAGACATGAAGACACAGAGAGACAGAGAGAGAGAGACTGAAAGAGAGACACAGAGATAGACCGATAGACCGATAGATAGATAGATAGATAGATAGATAGATAGATAGATAGATAGATAGATAGATAGATAGATAGATAGATAAAGAGAGAGAGAGAGAAAGAGAGAGAGAGAGAGAGAGAGAGAGAGAGAGAGAGAGAGAGAGAGAGAGAAAGAGAGACAAAGCTGAACCTAGACTTTTTCATTGTCAGCTGTCAGTGTTTTACTCCACCATCGACACAGTTAGGACAATATGTGAGGCAGCGTGGTGGAATCAGGCTCTCGTCAAATTATTGGCATGTAGAGTTATTAGTATCATTTGAAAGCTTGTTCACTTGTCTTTATTTGGTTGAAAAAAAATATATATTTATCTTGAATACAAGTAGAGATATTTGTGAATGAAGAAAGTGGGGGTCACCTGTTTTTAGAGATAAAATTAGTGAGAAAATAGATGCCAAAGATTAGTTATTTCCTTAGCTTAAGAGTCCGTTGTAACTGAACATTTGCTTTTTTGTGCTTTTAATCAACGTTTTCCAAAAAAAATCCACACGGAAATGAGTTTTTTAATGGGCATGAAAGGTGTTGAGCCAAAAACAAAAATTTGATAAAAATTCACAAACCCGTGGAAAAATGCAAGTTTCTGCACTTTGATTATTTTGACGAGAGCCTGATTTCACCACGCTGCCTCACATATTATGGAAAATAGGCAGCTTCGATCGTATCTGTTCAGGCCAACTCTAGACGATTGGGAAATAAAAATCACATCAGACTGGTTGAGATTCTAGATGGAATATACCGTCCCCACTGAGGAATCGAACTCACACAATCTGAGTGAAGCTGAGAAGAGCCTTATCATAAAATCACCACAGACGCCAGTGGCCTTGGCCTATCGTAGGCTTTGTTTTATTTAGTGGGCCCTCGAGGAAAGGGTTCTCTTTTGTTTGCTTTTCATTTCCCACAGTGTTTTGTAAATACCCGAAAGACAATTGAGAGGAGGGGGAACGAAGTAAAAAAAAAAAGAAAAAGAGAGAGAGAGAGAAGAGAGAGAGAGAGAGAGGGGGGGGAGAGAGGGGGAGAGGGCAGGCAGACATACAGAGAGAGAGGGAGGGAGAGAGAGAGAGAGAGAGAGAGAGAGAGAGAGAGAGAGAGAGAGAGAAAGAAGAGAGAGAGGGAGAGAGAGAGAGAGAGAGAGAGAGAGAAGAGAGAGAGAGAGAGAGAGTGAGGGGGAGAGAGAGGGGAGACATTAGAGCAGAGATGTGTGGGGAAGGCAGAGCTTTTGTGAACACCGAAAACCAAGTGGATTCTTCAAGACGTGTTTTCTACTGGATAGATAGATAGATAGATAGATAGATAGATAGATAGATAGATAGATAGATAGATATTGGAGGGAGAGAGAGAGAGAGAGAGAGAGAGAGAGGGAGAGAGAGAGAGAGAGAGAGAGAGAGAGAGAGAGAGAGAGAGAGAAAGAGGGGAAGAGAGGGAGAGAGGGAGAGAGAGAATGGGAAGGGGCTGTGAGAAGTGTGCATTTTTATTTTCTAACAGGAAAAATTCGTGACTGTTTTCTTCCTCTGTCACAATGGTTGTGTGTTTAGTTCTTATGTTCCTTTGTTTTCTTCCTCTGTCACAATGGTTGTGTGTTTAGTTCTTATCTTCCTGTGTTTTCTTCCTCTGTCACAATAGTTGTTTGTTTAGTTCTTATCTTCCTTTGTTTTCTTCCTCTGTCACTATAGTTGTGTGTTTTGTTCTTATGTTCCTGTGATTTTTTCCTCTGTTACGTCAGTGTCCACGATCCCACCGTGAGCGGTTTCCCCATCAGAACACTGAAAGGCTCTCTCTCTCTCTCTCTCTCTCTCTCTCTCTCTCTCTCTCTCTCTCTCTCTCTCTTTCTCTCTCTCTCTCTTTCTCTCTCTCTCTCTCTCACTCTCGCTCTCGCTCTCTCACTCTCTCTCTCTCTCGCTCTCTCGCTCTCTCACTCTCTCTCTCTCTGTCTCTCGCTCTCGCTCTCTCGCTCTCTCACTCTCTCTTTCTCTGTCTCTCTTTCGCTCTCTAGCTCTCTCACTCTCTCTCTCTCTCTCTTCCTGTTGGTCTGTTGGTCCATCGCACAAGAAATCAAGAATAGAACTAGACAAGGCGCACAGTTTAATGAAGGCACACACACACACACACACACACACACACACACACACACACACACACACACACACACACACACATACACACACACACATACACACGTTTTCTGCCTCTGATACTCAACATCCCGAAAAATGACCCCTCCCCCTTTTCCTCCCCCCCCCCCCCTCCTTCCCCTCCCATCAACCCACTTCCCTACCTATCCCCAAAACCTCCTTATACCCTTGTTGATTGAGGACAAATTATGAAAAAAAAAAGCGTATGCATAATCTGGTCTTTTCATTTACCGATATTATTTACTCATATTTAGATATTTTTTCTGAAATCACTCAACTAGTTTTTCTTGACTAAATTCACCAAATTCGAGAGGCTGAGGAAAACTTGTTTTTATAGAGTTTGGGTGTATCGAGGGCAGGGCAGTGTTTTGCAAAAACAAAGGTCGTCTCCGATACTCTGATACGTTTTGCTTCTTCGTTCCTATCAAACATCTATTGTCATTATTCCCCTCATCCTTTTAAAATACTTTTAAAATTCTTTTAATTTAATGTTTTTTGTATGGTAATCTCCAGTGACAACTTTAATATTATTCAACACTGACATGATCTATCTTATGTTTGATATTCCTATGGAATGAGATTTATGAAATGCAGCAATGCACTTATACTCCTTGACCGGCTCCATTACTCAACTCTCGGGCCTGGCAGTGAAGGGGTTAAGAGTTACCCGAAACTTCTTCGTTTGTGCCGGTGGCGACAATTTAATTGCAATTGACTGAATTGGATTTTTACGCCCCCATCAACACAATTTGAATCATGTAGGGAGTAGGGTGCTTTCACACTGTAAACTTGGCCCGGGTTTTGGAGGAGGTGGGAGTGGGAGGCTGTTGTGATGCAGCATCTCAGGACAAAGGCAGAGACACTCTATAGGAGTAAAATCTTCACGTTCTGAGGGAACGCCCACCTCTCGCGAACAACAGCCCTGACGCTGGCCCCAAACACCACGGACACCGGTCATCTAGAGTTACGTTTGTCCACAACACCACGGACACCGGTCATCTAGAGTTACGTGTGTCCACAACACTACGGACACCGGTCATCTAGAGTAACGCGTATCCACAACACCACGGACACCGGTCATCTAGAGTTACGTGTGTCCACAACATCACGGACAGCGGTCATCTAGAGTAACGTGTGTCCACAACACCACGGACACCGGTCATCTAGAGTAACGTGTGTCCACAATACCACGACAGCGGTCATCTAGAGTTACGTGTGTCCACAACACCACGGACACCGGTCATCTAGAGTAACGTGTGTCCACAACACCACGGACACCGGTCATCTAGAGTAACGTGTGTGTGATCTCGGGGCTGACCTAACTTGGCGCCACCACGAAGGAATCACTCCGCCCACAGCCGCGGTATCCCAGCTGGCACCATGCTAAACTACAGTACTGTTGTACTTAATATGTCGCTCAAAGCCCAGGAACCACATATTTTCAGGAGAGAGAGACAAAAACGTTAATTCTTTTAACAACTGTTCTTATTTTAGTACCCTTTCTTGCTTTTTCTGCATCATGGAACACACACACCGAAACCACAGATTGAGGAACTGCCCACGTGGAAATATCAAAATGGTTATATATATATATATATATATATATATATATATATATCACCATCAGGACAACGACCACTGAGGTTCTTACAAGTCTACGTAAAGTTCTCACAAACCTCGTGAGGAGCGAGGGCCCCGAGGAACCAGCCACAGCCCCAATACATTGCACACGGGTATCATGCTTAGAGCTTTATCGACATTTAAGTGAAAAAAATCTTTCTCGTGGAATTGCCACACATTAATTTCTTTGCCATTCATTCCAGTTTTTGTGGTATAATCTGTGTGCCTCAGATTTCCTTGCCTTCTCGCTATTGTAAGTTTTTAACCCCCCTCCCCCAATCACACACACACACACACACACACACACACACACACACACACATACACACACACATACACACACGCACACACATACACACACACGTACACACTCTTACCCCTCCCCCCCCGCACACCCTTCCTCTCCTCCAACCTCATCCCCGAACAATTTTCTTTCTCTCCCCACTCCCTTCCACCCTCCTCCTTCTCCTCATTGAGATCAACAGATGTAAACAAAGTGCGTGATGCTCCAACTGTTAGGGGGAATTAGGCTGGGCCTCCTTATGTGCTTCGTGAGCAGATCCTGTTTGGGTGGGGGGGGGGGTGGAGGAAAGAAGGAATATAGAGAAGAACTGAGTGAGGTGAAGGTAGAAAGAGATGACCCGGGGTGGGGGCAAAAGAGATGGAAGATGAGAGAGAGAGAGAGAGAGAGAGAGAGAGAGAGAGAGAGAGAGAGAGAGAGAGAGAGAGAAATCAGAGGAAAGAGAAAGAAAGAGAGAACCCAGCCGAGAAAGACAGAGACTAGTTGGGGGGGGGGGTGTCTAAAACAGAGGAAGGGAAACGGGTTGAACCAGAGCGGGAGACAGATAGAAAGCAGAGAGAGAGAGAGAAAGGGAGGGAGAGAGAGAGAGAGAGAGAGAGAGAGAGAGAGAGAGAGAGAGAGAGAGAGTGAGAGAGAGATATGAGAAGAAGTGCTGGCCTGCTGTAGGGGCCCGCTGATGCAGCATGTACGAGACGATTGCGCTGAGGCAGGGCGCGCTGTGGGGTCAGAGAACTGAGCTCGATTGTGACAAATTGGGCCATCTACTTCCCGCCATTTCGGTCGAGACGCCGAGAAGATTCATCGCAGGACAGAGCCGGAACAGGAAGGAAAGAAAGAATAGACAAGTTTATGTGTCCGCACGGAGACATTTAGCTCACAAAGGCATGTGGAAATAGCAGCCAGGCGTTGAGAATAGAACAAGTAGCTTTATGTTACACAGTACCCAGATTGCTCCAAGCTGTCGGGGGGAACAGAAGACAGCCCGCTGTCCCGTCTATACAGTATACAGGGCCCCAACTCCTCCACCCCCCCCCCCCCCCCCCTGCTGGGGTCGCCACTCGTACCCAACCACAACGTCTCTGAAATGCGGATGACGTCTTTGTCGCGTGGTTACGTGAATGGGAATGATATGCGGCTAACAAACCGAAACGCTGTATGTCCCGCACGGGACCAAACTGGTAATTTGGAATAACACACCGACATCGGCCAAGGGAGTTATTTTAAAATCGTACGATCCTTCAGGGACACGTAGCAAAATATCTTTTAAAAACTCATTAAGCAAGTCTTCATTCAATTTAATTTTTTTTTTATAGGTTAACTGTTTTACAACTCTATCGACACAATTATTTGACTCATTTAGGAGGCGGACTGTTTCGACCTGACAACTCCTCTACAGACGGTCAGGGATTTCCGAGAAAATAGCTTCCCGACATGGGAACTGAGAGCAACAGCAAAGAGCCACACAATTACACGACTAACAAAATGTTCCATATATGGAAAATTCAAGAGGCAAATTTTTAGTGTTACAACTTCTCTTCATTCTGTAAAAATTTCAAGAAGATTGTGTGAAAAATGGCAGTTATTTTTTTTAAAGTATACAGAAAAACCGCGTTTTGAGAAAACGGGCGACAACGAAAAAAAAAGAAATTACCTTTATGAGGAAAAGGTGGTGACTAACATGCCGGGTTAGGGGAAAAATAAGGCTTTAGGGGGTTTTTAAGCGACGAAATAATTGTAGAAGAGACTGAAGAAGCCAAAGGTGCCTACTTCTCAAAATCCCTGATTTTGACACGAATCTGGACTTTCAGGGTGTAGCCCCCCCCCCCCTCCCCTTACCTAAGCTGAACCACATAGCTCCATATAGCGGGCCGTTTTCATTGTATCTTAATTGTAATTTCTTCCTTACGGAGGGGCCTAGTGGTAACGCACTCTATAACTGACAGTGCTGACATGGCTTGAGGCTGATGGTGGTGTCTTATGGGGGCTGAAAAGGGGTTAAAATGTGATTTGTTTGGTTTACAAAAGCCATAGTTCAATGAACTTGGAACTACATATAGGGAGAGAACGAAGGGAGAGAGGAAGGAAAACAAGGGTTGGGAGCGTGGGAGGAAAAATTGGCAGAAGGAAAGATAGTAAGAGGAAGAGGCAAAGATTGAACGGATTGAAAAGAGGAAAGAGAGAGCGAATAGAGGTAAACAGAGACAGAGAACCTAAGAGAGGGACAGACAAAAACGGTGGAAAGGAGAGGGGAGAGAGAGATAGAGGTAGAGAGAGAGAGAGAGAGAGAGAGAGAGAGAGAGAGAGAGAGAGAGAGAGAGAGAGAGAGAGAGAGAGAGAGAGATTCCTTCTTTTCTGTCTATTAAATTGCATATCACTTTCTAATCTTCCGCACTTATATGACCTACTCGTGGTGTGAGTGTTCTTGAACTTACTAAAACATCTCAAATTTTGCTGACAATAACTTCTTCTCAAGTGCACGCGAGCAACAGCGACACCAGCAGATATACAAACTGGCTAGACACTGGTAACAGGGACATGTAGATAGTTCAGAGAGACAGGATAACAGTACAAGGGTAAGAGAGACAGGACATTGGTCAGAGAGACAGGACATTGGTCAGAGAGCAGGGGCGGCTCGTGGGTCTAAAAAGTGGGTCTGCACAATTAAGCTATCTTAGGCTGAAAATAATCAAGGGCAGAGTAAATGGGATGGTGTATAATTTTAGGATCTTTGGGTTGGTGAAGGAAGACCTTGTGCTTTTATTTTCATTCTTTTTACTTGTGGCTTTGACTTATAGAACTTAATCTGTTTGTTAGCTAAACGTCAATTTCATTCATCCTGCATTAAAACTGAACACTCAAGTTCACCACTCCACTCCAAAACCGTCCAAAAGCACAACTCATCGGACGGCGACGTAAGTATGTCACGTTCACCTCCATCAGGTTCACGGTCACATAGTCACTTAAAATAACGACAAGACAATGAACCAATCACAATTCACTTGAGCACTCCGCTGGATTGCTCCGGGACCCACATAATTTTGGCATGGAATAGTGCACAATCTGTGGCGTTTATTTTTAGATTGCCTACTGTGGGATATGTTTCGGCGCTATTCGGCAGGAGCACATTTGAGATGTGCCGTCTTATTAATATTAATGTACCGCCAAACTCTCTACAAGTGTCGTCAGCGCTTGGGTTATCCCAAAGAGCGATTTATAGGGTTTTCACTGATGACTATCCTGTTATGTTTAGATACAGCGCATGAATTTGGGCATGGCATAGTAGATCTAGATGTTTTACGGCGCTATAGAATAGAAATGACAGTTACGGCGCCAGCGAGGACCTTGTTTTGATATAATATTTGACTAGTGTTTGTTTCTGGCGTCCTTTATTTTATTATTGTGGGTGCTTTACGTCATAGAACATTAAAACATTTTGGGCGGCACTGCACGACCGTGCTCTATGGACGAACCGCACCTGTCAGAGAGACAGGACATTGGTCAGAGAGACAGGACACTGGTTAGAGAGTCAGGACATTGGTCAGAGAGACAGGACAACAGGTCACTAGTCAGAGATACATGTACACAGGTCAGGTGGGCGGGTTGGACTCTGGTCAGAGAGACAGGACAACAGAACAGTGGTCAGAGAGACAGGACATAGGTCAGAGACACAGGACAGTGGTCAGAGAGACAGGACATTAGTTAGAAAGACAGGACAACAGGTCACTAGTCAGAGAGACATGTACACAGGTAAGAGAGACAGGACAACAGGACACTTGTCCGAGGGGCAGCGAGACGCTCACCTGATTGTCCTCCTCGTGTGCAGGGATGCCGATGCAGACGTGCAGGCACCTACACACACACACACACACACACACACACACACACACACACACACACACACACACACAAACACACACACACACACCTACACACGCGCGTGTGCGCACGTGCATACATGTATACACATATGTTTGTGCACACATGCACACACAGGTACGCAAACGCATACACACGTATGTCAGTCACACTCACGCCCACGTTCATGAGAATGCATATCAACCCATCACCCCCCCCCCCCCCCACACACACACACAAAAAGAGAAAGAAAGGAAGAAAGAATGAATGAAATAATGAAAGAAAGACAACACGTACAGACTTATGCGTACTGAAACTTTTTAAAAACTTTAACTGGCACACTCTATCACAAAAAATACGCTACCACTAATAAACACATATACACACAAACGTTAACACACACACAAACACAAACACGCACACGCACACAAACAGGCACACACACTCACATACACACATACAAGCACACACGCACGCCCCCAGGTGCCACTCACCTAAACATGCGTAAACTCCATGGAACGCACTCCACCGACCTCCCCTCTCCAGAAGCGCCTATTTCCAGAACACCACACGGAGGCCGAGATCCGATCACAATGGGAAATCTAACACACGTAATCACAGCTGATCTGGAAATGATTACGAGCTAATCACGAAATGATTACAAAACACTCACGAAACACTCACGAAATGATCACGAAATAATAACGCCCCTCTTTGTATACAGAAAAACAACTCTTAAAAAAACATCAAAGCCTCGGGGTCCCTGTGTGTTTTCTGTTCCAGATCTACCTATCCGAGCTCTGTGTACATCTGGTCGGAGTTGGCCTCTTTATCAATACAATTCAATAAGTGAATGTTGAGGAGCTGGCGTCCGATCCCGGCCTGTCTTAGTGGCCTTAGCCTGTGTTGGCCACCACAGCTCGGGGCGTGCCAGGCCAGGGGAAAGCTGCTGCTGCTGCTGCTTCGCGGAGCGGGGACGGGCGAGGGGAGAGAACTCGGTGGTCTCCCTGCCTGTTGAGATCACGGACCAGGAGGGTGGGGGTCCTGTGTGTCGGGTGGGGTGGGAGGGGTGGGGTTGGGGTTGGGGTTGGGGGTGAGGGGCGGGGAGATCGAACCCAGGCGTGGTGGGATCAGTGAGAGGTATTGAGGTGGAGGAGATGGCCAATTGTTGTCTCTTTGGTGAAGCAGCAGACACCACACACACACACCACCAGGGGTGGATGGGGGGGTCGTCGGAGGGAGAGGGGAGGGGGAGGTCTAGAGAGGGCGAGAGAGAGAGAGAGAGAGAGAGAGAGAGAGAGAGAGAGAGAGAGAGAGCGAGAGAGGCTGGGGGGAGGGGAGAGGGAGAGGGAGAGAGAGAGACAGAGAGAGAGAGAGACATAGACAGAGAGAAAGAAAGAGAGAGAGAGAGACAGACAGACAGACAGACAGACAGACAGACAGACAGACAGACAGACAGACAGAGACATAGACATAGACAGAGAGAAAGGAAGAGAGAGATAGGGCTAGGAATGTATGGACTTTCGCTGAAGTCAATTTGTGGTTAATTCAAAGACTATTCAGCTATTGACTTTGCGGGAAAAGGGTTGTTTGCGGCTTTCATCCCTCGCTGTTCTCGAATTACATGTATTCTGTTTCACGTTAACTATCTGGAGACTCACATTTTTTCCACGCAACGCATTCAGAACCACAAAATGAAACGAATACACGGAGGGGTAAAAGGCGGGGTTGGGGGAGTGGACTGATGAGGGGACAGGGAAGAGTGAGAGAAGGAGGGGGGAGGGGGGAGGAAACAGGAGGGAAGATGCGCTGAGATTCGGGGAGTAAAAGTACATTTCGACCTCCGCCCCCCCTCCCAAATCACACCCCATGGTTAAAATATGTTTTAAATTCTTTCACGAATGACGCCATACAACCTAAATGTGACCCCACAAAGAGTGGAGATCCCGGACATAACTAGTGGATCAAGTACGTTTTACATGGAGGGCTCAAGCTTACTTTTACCGTTGCTGGTCTTTATCTCCGTATACGTTCTCGTGCGCACGTTTGTATCGCTATCTCAGTTATCTTGAGACTAAATAAAATGCTCTGGCAATTTGCACTTGGGTTTGAAATGCCATCGACCATCAGGGGTACTTTATGTAAAAATACAAAGAATTATTAAAAAATGATGCTCTAGTGAGGTCACTGTGTTCGAAAACAACGACAATTTCATAGAAGTGCTCACGTTTTTCTCCGCGCTGCTCGCTTTTTCCTTTCTATCAAACCTTTCATAACTGTCTTTAAAAAAGTGTCAATGTCTAAATGCCTTCATAGCTATAAAACCGATTTTTTCAGGTCAGGAATTTAATTTTTTTAAATGATAGTAAATCCCGCTCAACAGCGAACTTTAGATTATGCGCTTTAATAACTATACTATTACTCCAGCAGATCTGATCGTATTTTGAAATAATCTCAATTTCCTATAGGAAGCATGCAGTGCAAGCTGCAATTTATAGGGGCTGGAACACTAACATACGGTGCTGACAAAATCTGTCGCTGTTTATAGCCGGATACCCATCACCACCTGCCTGGATGAAGTGAGGAAAATTCGTGGTAAGTGCCTTTCCCAAGGACACAACGTCGGGCCTGCAGCTCGAACCCCCGAACCAGCAACCTCACAATTACGAGTCTGGTAGCCTAACCACTAGATTAGCGACTTCACATTTAAAACAGATCAAAGGAACTCGCCGCTTTGAAAAACCGTACAACGGGCAGATTAAAAGACGACGTGAAAATTGTTAAGGTGGGTCAAATTATAGACTTTTTGCAACAA
Organism: Aplysia californica; assembly: GCF_000002075.1. NCBI lineage: Eukaryota > Metazoa > Mollusca > Gastropoda > Aplysiida > Aplysiidae > Aplysia > Aplysia californica. The sequence continues at coordinate 159,510 of NW_004797664.1, forward strand.
TGAAAGGAAATAGACGTCGGCGTGAGCTAAGAGAGGCTGATATTATCATTTGAGTGTATACTGATGGAAGGAAGAGATAAGGAGAAAGAGTAATCTAGTTGAAACACAAACAGAGAAAGAAACAGGGAGAGAGAGAGAGAGAGAGAGAGAGAGACAGAGAGACAGAGAGAGAGAGAGACAGAGAGACAAAGAGAGACTCCCCCCAACCCCTTGTTTCTCTCTCTCCTCCGCCACCCCCCCTCCTTTTCTTATTTTTCTCAGTCTGCGTCCTATCTATACCGACCTATATTTACCACAGAAATGTTCCCTCACCACAACGGTGGAGCCGAGCGCCGAGCGCCGAGCGCTGAGCACTAGAACAACGGCGATGGAGTTCGTTAGAGCTTTCCCTGTCTTCTGACACATACCTATTTAAAACACAGCGATTTAAAACTGGCTGAGTACCCACTTCGATGAAGGGACACAGAAGAAACGATCATCATGTCATTGTGGGAGCAGTGCGCACTGCATGTGAACGGAAGCCTCACCTATTTACAATGGCATCTTAGAAGACGGACTTTCCCAAGATCAGACTCAACGGAACTAGTGAAAAACTGAAGAATATACTACAGCGACTTCAGACTCAATAATATAACTGTACACCATTTAAATGATTCTGAACCATCGTTAATTTATTTAAATTCGAAAGTTAAGTGGTCCAGAAATTTTAAGCGACCAAAGTGACGAACTTTCACAAAAATAATATATTATATAGATTACATGTCGACCAACCACTTCCCCTATTCTTTTTTAAAAAGTTAAAAATATCTCTCGTTCGTGACATCATGGCGACCCAGATGTTGCACCACCTGGCGTAGAGATCCAGGATGTGCGTAGTAGATCGAGTAAGCTCCGAACGGAGGGCTCAAGTCTACTTTTACCCCATGTTCGGAGGGTTTCGAATCGTTGCAGCTATATGATACGTTATGTGATACGTCATTGACTGTATGCCTTAACCTTGTCAAAAGATCCCTGTAATTTAATTATTTATCTCAGTAGTTTCATGAAGATGTGACCAAAATGGTTTCTTCCTCTGAGGATAAGTAAGGTGTGTACGTGTGTGGGTTTTACGCCACTATAAACTCTGTTAGATTGTTTACGTGGCGAGACCTCCGAATTTAACGTCCGTCTTCGACAGGACTGAGCCAAAGGGTTTGAGAGCTTTGAAAACTCCTCCAAACGACCTGAGCTCAAGATCACCAAGTATGGAATCCGAACCAGGACCATGCTCTCCGTAGTCCAGCAAAATACCAACTGAGCCAACGGAACGTCCTCTTCTGAAGGACACACGATCTGCACACAGTAAGGTTGTTGGGATGATCAAGTTATGCGTCTTACCAAGCACAGACTTAACTCCTCTCAGAGCGAACATGTGACCGTGGGCTAAGTTTGTCCATTGACTTGATCAACGCATAAAACAGCGAGGTTCGTCAGCCCACCTCTCTCTCTCTCTCTCCCTCTCTCTCTCTCTCTATATATATATATATATATATCTCTCTCTCTTTCTCTCTCTTTCTCTTTCTCCCTCTCTCTCTCTATATATATATCTCTCTCTCTCTCTCTCTCTCTCTCTCTCTCTCTCTCTCTCTCTCTCTCTCTCTCTCTCTCACGAACACTCACTCACACTCATACACACACAAACACTCACACACACTAACACACACCCCCACACACATAAACATGCACTCCCTCTTGATATAATAGCAATACATGCAATAATAATAATAATAATAATAATAATAATAATAATAATAATAATAATAATAATAATAATAATAATAATAACAACAATAATAATAGCAACAACAGTAAAAACAATGGTACTTTGTATGATAATAGCTGAATGTATACACAAATCAAAGCTCAACTGCATTCTCTATGCGCTTTACAGCTATTCTATAGATAGATAGATTGATAGATGATATATCGATGCATACATAGACAGATACATATATAGATACATACATAGACAGATACATACATATATAGATACATATATAGATACATACATATATAGATACATACATATATAGATACATACATAGATAGATACATATATAGATACATACATAGATACATACATATATAGATACATACATAGACAGATACATATACTGATGAGCAAAAGAAAGTGGGCACCCTCCGTTCTGTGCATTATTTCCGTTCTTTACCGCAGTAATGCCGTATTGCCAGTGAATTTTGAAAGGTTTTCCATTTTTTCAATAAATGCAGACAAAAAAACCCGAAGAAAAACGATAAAAAGCACACCTTTTATTAGAAATTAATAACACCTAATTTAAATGTCCAAAATCCAAGAATTAGTAACGGGTGTAACCCCAACCAGCATTGATGACTAAAGTGCATCTCTGCCTCATTGATTGCACATGTCGTTGGATAAATTGCTGGGGAATATTATTCCAAGCATCCATTAATGATTGCTGCAGTTGTGGAATTGTCGTTGGGGTGGCCGAAGGGTGCGAATCCTTGTCCATCGTGTCCCAGAGGTGCTCAATCACGTTTAAATTTGGGGATAATACTGGCAACGGTGTTATAACACGTACGTCATTTTTGTTGTAAGAATCTCTGGGTAATAAAGGCACTGTGTGCTGGTGCAATGTCCTGCTGGCACACGAGATTGTTCCTGTGGCGAGCCAGAGACGGCAGAAGGTGTGGATGGAGAACGTCATTCATGTATCTCTGGGCAGTCAGATAACCGTCGATAATGACTAAATCGAATTTATCAGTACTGGTTATGGATTCCCATACCATAATGCTACGTTTGTCAGCAACAGCACTGACACACTGAGATAAATAACGTTCATGACGTCTTCAGTAGACTTGCTGCCTTCCATCGTGACGATCCAAAATAAATCTGGACTTGTCAGAAAACATCACTCTGTTCCACTGGCGGTTTAGCCATCGCCAGTGCAGATGTGCCCAGTTGAGTCTGGCATGACGGTATCTTTGGAGGAGACGGCTGTTTCGAGGTGGGAGTCGGGCAACGATTCCGTGGGCTTTGAAGCGTCGACGAATGGTGAAGCGGCTGATTGTTCTCAGGCCAATCTCTGTCAGTTTTAGAAGCTGTTTGAAACCGATCCCGCAAGTGTGGAACTCTGATCTGATTGTCTTCAACAGCAGTAGTGACACGAGGACGACCAGACCCTGGAGTGTCACTAATCGAACCACTTGCTTGGAAGTGTATCCTTAGCTTTTGGATAGTATCTCTCGTCACATTGAAAGCTCTAGCGACGGCAGAAACCGTCCCATTAGCTCTCAGCATGCCAAGAGCTTCATGACGTTGCGCATCACTGAGACGAGGCATGGTATAAAACAAAATTGAAAAGTACAAACCCAAAATTTTTGACGGCCTTTTCGCTCACACACGTTGAAGTGTGTAAAAAAAAAAAGAAGAAAAGTAAAATTATTGTAAACTTTCAAGAAAAAACGAGAAAACAAGTTTTTGGCCAAACGCATTGGAAACACTTTTTATAACAACAAAATAAACAAATGTTGTTCTGACCGACTTTCTGAAGTGACTCAAGCTCAGCATGCCAATCGCCAAGTCAAAATTCGCTAAACTACTCACGCAGCACCTTTTGAAAACTGCCCACTTTCTTTTGCTCGCCAGTACAGATAGATACATAGATACATAGATACATAGATACATAGATACATAGATACATAGATACATATATAGATACATAGATACATAGATACATAGATACATAGATA
>NW_004797664.1:163563-165821 GCF_000002075.1 Aplysia californica
CTCTCTCTCTCTCTCTCTCTCTCTCTCTCTCTCTCTCTCTCCCTCTCTCTTTTTCTCTGTCTGTCTCCCTCCTCTCCTTCTCCTATTTCTCTCTCTCGCTCCTCCTCTTCTCTCTCTCTCTCTCTCCTCTCTCTCTCTCTCTCTCTTTCTCTAGGTCAAGGCGAAGTGACCAGCTGTCTCAGAACCTCAGTGCAGGTTGTCTCTGTGACGACATCACCTGTAACAAAAGCCGACACCACCCTCTAGGTCTGCCATTTCACCCGAGATAGGTTCAAAGCCACGGAGAACCGTGTAGCAACTGTAGGCTCAGCCTTCATTAATCATGCACGGCTTGAAATGGAAAGTTAATCAACAACAATTGACAGATTATTTATAGAAATAGGAGCATCACCTCCTTACGAGGCTTTGAACAACTGAGTGAAGCGTCTGAAAAAAATAGACTTGACATTTGTGAGGCAGCGTGGTGGAATCAGGCTCTCGTCAATTTTTGGGCATATAGAGTTATTGTTATCATCTTAAAGCTTAATCACTTGTCTTTATTTGGGTGGAAAAAATATCCATTTATCTTGAATACAAGTCGAGATATTTGCGAAAGAAGGAAGTGGGGGTCACTGTTTCCAGAGGTAAAAATTAGTGAGAAAATGGCCGTCAAAGATTAATTATTTCCTTAGCTTAAGAGTCCGTGGTAACTGAAAATTTACATTTTTGTACCTTTAATCAACGCTTTTCAGAAAAATCCACACAGAAATTAGATCTTTAATGGGCATGAAAGGTGTTGATAAAAATTCACAAACCTGTGGAAAAATGCAAGTTTTTTCACTTTGATAATTTTGACGAGAGGCTGATTCCACCACGCTGCCTCACATTTAACAAAAAGATTTTTCCCATAAACGTTCTGATCCTCTCCAAGTACCCACGTAAATCACGCTCGCAGCAGCAGATCTGATTGGCGACTTGAAAGTGTCCTCAGTAATCAAAAGCTAGTACACCCCTTTCCTCCCCATTTCATGCCGCCTTCGCCACCTCTACTCACTTTTTATGTCAGTGTTTTACGCCCACGCTACATGATTTAGATCATTTAGGAGGCGGGCCTTGAGCTTGCCTGTCAAGAACAACCCAAGCTGTGAGAAATGCAATGTCCCACCAAAAAGACAGATTTATTTGTGAAGCATTGTGGTGAAATCATGCGCACGTCAAAAAAATGAAATCGAAGAAAAAGGCATTTTTCCACCAGTTTGACAATTTTTAAAGATTTTTAAAAGGCTAAGCACCCTTTCTGTTCATATGAAAACACATTTCCAAGTGAATGTACTGAAAAACCTTGTATAACGGCACAAAATATGTAATTTTCAGTTTTCAAAGACTCTTAAGCAATAGAAGTTACTAAACTTTCGTGGTCATTTTCTCATTAATTTACTCACAGAAACCAGGCTACCCCTGCTTCTTCAATCGCAAATATCTCGACTTCTATCCAAGCAAGATGAATATTTTTTTCACTGAAAGCAAGGCAAAGGAATAAACTTTCAGAAGATATCAAAAACTCCATATTCCCAAAAAATTGACGAGCTCCTGATTCCACCACGTCGTGACATTAAATTCCCCCCCATACAGGAATCGAACTCAGGTCGTCTGCATGCGACGGCGAAGCTCGTAAGTGTACACCACAGAGGCCGGTTTTCCCGTCCCTGCAACCGTCCCTGTGTGTCGGGACACGCTGTACAACTATAAACTAGCTGTCCTCATCTCGCTACCTCAGAATTACACAGTTCTATTTGACATTTTTGGCCGTTTTGACTTACTAAGATCATACGGTCAGAAACCAAACGTTCTATGTGCTCTATCAAAATCGTAAGATTAATTGGAGTCGTTATCAAAATATTCAAAGAACTGCATTCGAAAAAGTTTGACTTATTGTGAAACTCTAAAAGGTGTACGTCAAATTTCTCAGAGCTAGATACTGAGCAAGTAGAACTGTATAAATATGTGGTAGTGATTTGTCTCTGTCCGCCCTCAGACCTCGGGAGATTGTGGACCTGTTTGTGGACCATAGACCTGGTGGGCCAAGTCCATCAGCTGTCATTTCCATGATGGGCCACTTGATTTTATTTTGGTTTGTTTTTGCTTTGTTTTTGTTTTTGGTTGTTGTTGTTGTTTGTTTTATTGTTGTTTAGTTGTTAGTTTGTTTGTAACTTTTCTAGTTTTCTTTTGTTTTTTGTTGTTGTTGTTTTGTTTTTGTTTTTTGGTTGTTTTTTTTTTGG
>NW_004797664.1:166353-167897 GCF_000002075.1 Aplysia californica
CCCTACCCCCTCTTTTTTAGACATTTTTTTCGCACCCCCTTGAGAACATGAAGCCAATCCTCAGCTGTGGCGCCAGAGCCAACGATCGCTCAAACTCGCTAAAAGCCTCGAATAAAGGGCTGCTTTGCACGGACAATTTGTCATGTTTTAATCTGATATGTAAGCATTTCGCCGACGTTTCGTCATTTTTTAATCCGATATGTACGCGCCTCCACGGGCCGGGAACGAAGACACACGTTATATTTTTGGGAATATGATAAAAATGGCTCACGTTCGCTCGGAGGCTTGTCTAGAACGTGTCTGAAGGCGGCGTATAAACGTGTTTCGTGGATCTAATCTCTCATTACAACCTAGAGAAAAAAGGGGTCATAACTCGGGCACGGAGCAAGTGTTAAGTGGTAAATATTATCTCTCTCTTCCTCTGTTTGTTCTTTCTTTGAACGAGGTGACGAGGTAGCTTAGAGAAACTGGAGTCACTCGGTAGATCTTTTGAGAGTGAAAGGGGGGAGGAGAAGGAGAAGGAGGCAGACGACGAGGAAGAAGAAAGGGCGAGGGTAGTTGATATGACGGGGTTTTATTTGGGTTCGTCGAGCAGTTTTGGAGGCGGGTGGGGTGGAATAACTGTCAGATTAACGATAATATCGGAGTGTGGAGAAAGTTGAAGAGAGAGGTGAAGTGGAATATGTGGAACGCCCACAATGCTATACTTATTGTGTCCACTTGGTGACCTGTTTGTTTGTCTGTCTATCTGTCTGAATTTTTGTGTGCGTGCGTGCGTGCGTGCGTGCGTGCGTGCGAGTGTGTGTGAGTGTGTGTGTGTGTGTGTGTGTGTGTGTGTGTGTATGTTTGTGCGTGTGACTGAGTGTGTGTGTATATGTGTGTGTGTGTTTGTGTGTGTGTGTGTATATGTGTGCCTGAGTGTGAGTGTGTGTATGTGTGTGTGCGTGTGTGTGTGTGCGTGTGTGTGTGGATATATCTCTGTCTTTCATATTATTTCGCTGTTACTCGGTCTCTCCCCCCCCCTCCCCCCGCCCAACACCCTCTTCTCTCTGGGGGCCCTCGTGGTCTAATGGTACGGTGTTTGACTTTCATTATATAGGTACCGGGTTCGTCACCTGACATCGACGGAAAATTATTTTTCCCATGCTGTATAATCATGTTCTGTCGTCTGCTTTAGTCTCCACTTGCCCCCTCTCCTCTAGGCTCCTGACTCTTTTTGCAGCCATTTTACTGCAAATCTTTGGCTCCTTCTCACTGCTATCTTTCAACCATACCCCTTTTCTTAGGGTATGTAATATGTAAATTATAGCCTTGTCGGATAAAGGCAGAAAAAATCTTGGAGGCCCCGTGAGAAAATTGGGAGCGTTAAAGATCCTTTGGTGGTCGATAAGAGATCTAGGCTTCACCCGCCACTCGGACCAAATTCAAAATTAAATCCTACCAAACTGAATAATACTTGTCCCGCCCGCTCATGTGACCTTATGCAGTTGCGTGAGCCGTAAAATACTGACTTATGAAAAACAACCTGACCCCCCCCTCTCTCT
>NW_004797664.1:169002-170169 GCF_000002075.1 Aplysia californica
CGCGAATGTAGGAGGGGCAGAGAAGAGGGGAGGGGGAGGGGGGGGTTCTTCTTCAAATATCAAAATTTGAAAATTTCCTTGTCCGAGCGAGTGGAAATGGGCTGAGCGCAGGATCCTCTGTAAAGATGAAGGGTAAGGGACATAACCGTTGAAATAGTTTTCTTCTTTGTATTTTGGCACAGAGTTAAATTCCTTTCAATAACACCAGTCATCTTTAGCTGTTTTTAAGGGCGCAGAAACACTGACTGAAGGTAACACACTAATAGTTACACAGACACACTGTTTTGATGGGGTTTTTTTGTTTTGTTTTGTTTTAGTACGGTTTTACGGCAGTCGCAGCTGCATAAGGCCATATGAGCGCCAAGAGGTAGGTGTTTAAAGAGAAGTCCAAACGGGAAATCAGACTTACTCTGCTCACCTCTCTCGCCTCAACAGCACAAAGTCTACTTCGACTAGCAAGGCACCCGCGAAATAGCAGTTCACAAGAGATTGACACACATACAAAAGAAGTAGAGGAAACAATTACGACAGTAAGGATGAGGAAAGAAAAAGCAGCAGCTTTCCCATATGTTGTCCCGTCGCAGTATGAGCGTGACATTGATAAATCAGCCCATTTACAATTTGACTATGCATAAGAACATGTTAATACCCTCCCCCCCCCCCTTTTCCCTTTGGAGGACACACTGAGTGCCAGGAACATAGAAAGACTAAAAGTTACACGCTGAATGATAACAACACAGACACATTGATAGGAATCCTAACATAATAACAAAAATACCGATACACAGATAGTAACATACATACACAGGCAGTAACACATAATAGTATACTGACAGTAACAATGACTCCAACAACACACAGACGATACAGACTCCAACGATACACAGACGTGACAGACACCCACGATACACAAACGAGACGATACAGACCCCAACGACACCCAGATGAGACAGACTCCAACGATACACAGACGAGACAGACTCCAACAAAATACAGACGAGACATACTCCAACAAAATACTGACGAGACATACTCCAACGACACACAGACGAGACGAGACATACTCCAACGACACACAGACGAGACGAAACATACTCCAACGACACACAGACGAGACGAGACATACTCCAACGACACACAGACGAGACGAGACATACTCCAACGACA
>NW_004797664.1:171128-172087 GCF_000002075.1 Aplysia californica
GTGTGTGTGTGTGTGTGTGTGTGTGTAATGTGTGTGTGAGTATGTGTGTGTACGTGTGTATGTGTGTGTGTGAGTATTTGTTGCACTTGAGTATTTAATTTTGTTCGTGTAAGTATGCCTGTGTGTGCGTTCATGTCTGTGTATGAGAGTATGTAAGTGTGAATGAAAACGTAAGTTTATTCGCGTTACAAAAAGTAGCTATGTATGTGCAGGCTTCTTGTGTGTGAGTGTGCATGTGAATGAGTGTATGCATGAGTTTTCACTTTTCACCATTTATTGTTTATTGAACAACACACATGACGAGACACATTGACACACTGTGTAAGAGCATGCTCTGCAACAGTGCACACTGCACGCTGCACACTCACACACACGCACACATACACTACACACACACACCTTCTCGTGCACACTGACTCAGCGAAAACAATAGGCTACGTTGTTGCAACACAGTTTGGGAGGAGACTCTTGCCATTTGAGCGGTGAAAACTCGGAGCTCTTCGTGCGAGAGCCGAGAAGATTACAAAAGCCGTGACCGTCTCTGTCTGTCTGTGGCCTGATGCCGGTCCTGGGTTTTTGGGACTTACAGTCCGGTAGTGTTAGATCTTGATATATAGACTAGAAGTAGTCTTGGAGTGTTTACGGCGGCTATAAAACCTTCACGACACAGTATCAGCGATATCGACGCGCGTTTCCCTGTGACATATTCCTCTCTCGTGTGTTCTGTGTGCGAGTGTGTTGTAGTTTTTTTTTGTGTGTGTTAACATCGTGGAGTTGGGCGTCGAGCCGGCAACAGGTAGGCATAGGAGACATGCGCGTGCCAGTGTCTCATCTTACAGAAATCCATCGCAGTATTTCTTGTTTGTTTGGTTCTTTTTGTTTTCTCTCTCTCTCTTTCTCTCTCTCTCTCTCTCTCTTTCTCTCTCTCTCTCTCTCTCTCTCTCTCTCTCTCTCTCTCT
>NW_004797664.1:173553-174967 GCF_000002075.1 Aplysia californica
ACACACACACACACACACACACGCACAAACACTCACATACACTGTCACACTCAAAGACTCACAAAGACACACAAACACATACACACACGCGCGCACACACACACACACACATTGTAGCACACAAAGACACACAAAGACACACAAACACACACACATACACACACACACACGAACACACGCACACACACTGTAGCACACAAAGACACACAAAGACAGACAAAGACACACGAACACACACACACACTCACACACTGACATACACACACACACACACAAACAAACAAACACACACACACGAACACACACACATAAACACACACATACACAAACGTACACACATATACACAACCATATGCACTCACACTAACATACATACACACACATAAACACACACACACCCACGCACAATCACACGCACACAGATCAATCCACTTCCACCCAGTTTCCTCTGTCGTGACTTTATCGCATTGGTCAACATCCCATAATACCCCCCTCCCCTTTCTCACATTCTACCCCCCCCCCTACCCCACCTAGCAAACTCCACTAACAAGACAAAACATTCCTAGCACACTTCACCAACAATTGGTCGCTTTTAAGGACAAGCGGGCTAACCCAGATTTCGGGGATTTCCAGAAATCTTGACCCACACCAAAAGTGGGCATTGCCCTACCAACAGGAGAAGTTTGGTTTCATTGGTGTGTGTATTTGTTTGCTTATAGAGGAAACTCCCGTTGTCTTTTACAGAAATTCAACAAGGGGCAAAAACTTTACCTTCGATTTTCTCAAAACAGCATTTTTCGGGATAGCCCCCTTGTACTTAAAAGCGACCAATTCATCCCCAGTCCAGCAACCCAGCGCAGCATGGAGCCGCCCAGCACAGAGCAGCACGCAGACATTCTCCCCCTGGCCTTCCACATCCTGTGGCGGGCCGCTCAGGCCGAAAGACGACTGGACCACGCGCATGCGCACAGAACACAGCGGGAAGACTTCGCTAAGTCCAGAACCAAGTCAACTGACAGCACCTACGAGAACGTCATGGCACAGAAACTGGCTGAGAACATCATGAAAGATTCGAACCCTGGCCTTGAGACGACCGGTCCCCGCGTTCCGCCCACTGCCCAGGCCGGGGTAGTCGTGCTGGACTGCGAGGACGGCGAGAAGCTGGTGAAAAAAGTGTTCCAGGGCGCCAGGGACGCGTCTGGTCTCTGCCGGGCTGAGGATCTGCTCGTTGATTGGCTGAACAGCGAACTGACGTCACAGCATTCCCGCAAGGTGGACGTGACTGTGTACCTGAGTGACCCCCCGCAAGGCACCACGGCGGACGGGATTAGGCTGTGGTGGAGAAACTTGGTGGAGGAGGTGAGTCCGGGGGGAGGGGAAAAGGAGAAGGGGGAGGGGAGGGTGGAGTAAATGA
>NW_004797664.1:175211-177726 GCF_000002075.1 Aplysia californica
GAGAGAGAGAGAGAGAGAGAGAGAGAGAGAGAGAGATTTAGTGTTATCTCGGTATGTGTTACTGGACGATTTTACATACTTCCATCTGATAAAGTTCGGGAACCAAGTAGAGCTGATAGTAGACATGTTCACCAGTGTTGAATGCTAAACTTAGGTGGTGGTAAATGTGGGCCAAAACTTCGGAAAGTCTATAAAATGTAAAGAGCTTTTGATTCAAGAAGTCAAAAGGATCCCATGATAAGCCAGGATTTGCCATGGTAGCTTGGCACAGGCGTCTGAAATGCTTTAGGGGCCGAAAATCTTGGACGTTGGACTTGACAGATTCGCTGCATTCAACGCGAGGTTCACTGTTTCTCTTTTTCTTGTTCACAATCCGTAATCCTCTCCATTCTTGTTATTATATATATATATTTAATGCAGCTTGTTATATGCACTATTGTTGACTAGCAAAAGGTACTGTTTTTATTCCACAACATAATATGTGTTCCTCACCGTGTCAACAATGAGCAAACGTCCAAAATGCAACATACTGACAGACTATTTACAAAAAGCTTGCTATTACCAAAAATATGATTGTGACCATGCTTGTCTGGCAGTCCCATTCCTATTGGGCATTCTACTTTATCACCGCTGTCGAGACTTTAGGACGTTCTTTCGTCCCAAAAGTTACAGCAATTGCGGAGATACTCGTTGAAAAGTTAAAAGTTCAGTGTTTCTTTTTTTCTTGTTCACAATCCGTAATCCTCTCCATTCTTGCAATTATATATATTTTAATACAGCTCGTTAAATGCACTATTGTTGACTAGCAAAATGTACTGTTTTTATTCCACAACATAATATGTGTTCCTCACCGTGTCAACAATGAGTAAACGTCCAAAATGCAACATACTGACAGACTATTACCATAAATATGATAGACCATGCTTTTCTGACAGTCCCACTCCTGCTGGACATCCTACTTTTACCACCGTTGTCGAGACTTTAGACGCTCTTTCGTCCCAAAAGTTACAGCAAGTGCGGAGATACTCGATGAAATCATCTTTCTGATACAGAATCGAACTCGCGTCTTCAGCTTGCAATGCAAAATGCTTTGCTAATCAATACCAATTATGCACAAGTGATCGGACCTGAATCGAATTTTAAGTTTAAACTGTCGGCATTATCGGGTATGTTACCAGTCATCTGCCTCAGCTAACAGAAGTGAGGCTTCTTGTTTGGTTTCAGTGATGCCACTGTCTAGTGTCAAAGCGGTTACTTTTGTGTGGAAGTTCAAGATGAAGTAATTATTATATTTGAGGAAGAAAAAAATACACCTAACTACTTACACAAATTTTATCCTGAAAATCCCACCTGTTCAGAAATGCACTTCAGTGTTTAGAAGTGTTTCACTTTTGGCTTTACTATTCTGAATAAAGTATGACTATGATTGCCCTGTTTCAAACTTTGGGATAACTTTGTTCCCCTTTCCTTGTGCTATTCTCCAGAAATAAATGGTATTATCTCATCATTCCAAATTGTATTCTTATTTCATTGTACTATCTCATCATTCCAAATTGTATTCTTATTTCATTTTACATAGTTCTATTCCAAACTGGGTGATCGGTATAGTGCAGTGGTAGATACTGAAAAAGACGAACAATGCATAGATCTGTCTGCGGTTGTAAAAAAGTAACAACAATGTGAACGCCTTTTTTTTGCGTTGCGTTTTTTTTGTTGTGTTTTCTCTAAAAACGCGATATTTTTAGGGGTATGGGGTTTTAGGGCAGCGAGATTTCGGAGGCTGTTTATAGGATTCCCTTGAAATTTGGCCTCAGTGTGGGCAATTGGCGTAGTTGCAACCTGTTAGAGGCTTTTTTTTAATTTATGGAATATTTTTCATATTACTACCTTCTATATACCTCAGAGGGAGTGATTTTAAGGAAAATTTCGGTGTTTTAGCAAGTCATGTGTTAAAATTCAGGATATCTCGCTTATTATAAACGATATTTTAAAAAATCCTCTAACAGTTTGCAACTAACTATTCTGAGTTTATTCTGTGAAAATATTAACTTTTGTAGCTTTATAGATAAGAAAATTTCGCCCGCACTAAAATAACGCTTTATAAGGGGTTGTGACACCCTAAAGTGTAAAAATTTGTCCGGAGGGGAGAACTAAAGTACATCTGACTACCTGAATAACGTACAAGATCCCCAAAGTCATATAAAATGCCCTTAAATGATTGATAAGTCTGTGCATAACAGATTTTGAAAAAGCATGCCTGTCTTCCCTTTAATCAGCATCTCGGAGAGAGAGAAGCAGGGGGGCGTGGGTGGGGGCGGGGCAACAGCTGGTTCTCCTTACGTCGACCAGCGTTTTTTTTGTAATTGCAGTTTAACAATCTGTGGTATCGGTTGCGTATGCTCAAGAAATATTTTGTCCAAATTCAATGTCTAAATTATGTTGGGGGAAAAAAGCAAGAAAAAATAGAGCTACTTTATGTAGGACATTATAACTTTTAAAAGAATGAACGTTTGAG
>NW_004797664.1:178174-179586 GCF_000002075.1 Aplysia californica
TCTTCTTCTTCTTCTTCTTCTTCTTCTTCTTCTTCTTCTTCTTCTTCTTCTTCTTCTTCTTCTGCCAAAAATACAGTGGGTAAGGACGTAACCCTCACGCCGTATACTGTGTATCCTTTGAGAATATGTCTCCCAGCTGTCTGTGTGTATGTATGTATATATAAAGACATTATATTATATTTGTGAAAGTACGTCACTTTGGCTGCCTAAAATTTGCGAACCACTGAACTTTCTAATTTGACAAAAATAATGGTGCCTCAGAATCATTTAAAGGGTGCATAGTTTTATTGAGGAGCATGAAGTCGTTGTAGTTTAGCTTTCAGTTTTTCATTACTTTCATTTAGATCTAATCGTGGGAAAGTCTGTCTTCTAACACGCTGCTGTAAACAAGTGAGGTTTCCGTTTACTAGCCGTGCGCACCTATTCAACATTTGACCAATAATAAGTTATTTGTAGATGCACCAGCCGTCCATGTCCACACCATTGAAATTCTGGAGTGTACGACCACAAAAGCAGAATAGAGAATCAATCTGTACATCTCTATATATAGACTTTCTATTTTTTGCATCTCTGCTCCATTCCAGTAGAGTGTAAATATAGTAGGCAAATGATTGTCTGTTGATGTTAATGCACCGATCATTCCTTTCATCGGAAGGGTGTCCAGCTAGTACATCTCTACATTCTATTTGTGAAAGTCCGTCACTTTGGCCACCAAAAACTTCCCACCCACTTAACATTCAAATTTGACAAAATTAAAGAGGGTTCAGAATCATTTAAAAGGTGCACAGTTTTATTGAGGAGCCTGGTGTCAAATAGTTTAATTTTCAGTTTTTCATTAGTTTCATTTAGATCTATTCTTGGGAAAGTCTGTCTTCTAAAACGCCATTGTAAACAAGTGAGCTTTCCGTTCACTAGCCGTGCGCACTGTTTCCACACCTTTGAAATTCTGGATTGTACAACCACGAAAGCGGAATAGAGAATCAATCTATACATCTATTGAATTTGGCGACTTGGAAACACGTGTGTCACTTTTCCCATAAAACCACGACAGCTGCTGAGTTGAAAGATAGATAGGTCCCCATTACGGAGCCCGATTTTTTATTTATTCTTTTCCTGAATTTAGAAAAAAATATATTTCACAAAAAGTTGCCGGCCTTCTGTGGTTTTTGTGATTATTCCACTGAGAAACGAAACAAGTGTGCATAGCGGAAGTGCCAGAAGTGATTTTTCACGAAGCGCATTTTGTTTTGAGAGTATAGATCTAGACCTTTTAATTTTTTAGATCTGTCAAGATTTATTGCTCCATTCCAGTAGAGTGTAAAAATATAGTAGGCCAATGACCTTCAGTTGATGTTAATACACCGATCATTCCTTTCCTTTCATCGAAGGGGGCCCAGCTAGATATATTATAT
>NW_004797664.1:186177-189724 GCF_000002075.1 Aplysia californica
CCCTAACCACTCCCTCTCATCTCGTACCGGAACTTCCCTTTTCCCTGTCAAGAGATCTTGGATACAGTGTACACAAAAGGTATAATGAAATACATAATTTTATAATACAGATAATAAGAATCAATGTATTTGAAACAAAATCATACTCTTTCATATACATCAACTCTTAACAATACTGTTACTCATATGATTTGATTCAACAAGGGCCTATGAATCCAACATGTCTTAAATTCTGCTAAGAACGTGCTTTCCACTGCCAATTATGCCACCACCCCTCTCCTCCCCTCCCACCATTTTTTCAAGCTTATTTACTCTCCCACCCTCCACCCCCTCCGTCAGCCCCAGGCACTGTTCACTTTCTGGTGTTTTGAACAATAAAATATTTTCCCAATGTCGTACATGTATCTTTCTTTGAATTTGTCTTTTTTTTGCATGTTAGGCTTCTGTCTTCACACCCGTCGAACGTACGCTGCCGTGGTCGACAAGGCGCCAGTGTTGTCGGCAGAAGTCCTTTTGGACCATTGACAGCAAAGTAGACCACGAAGCGGAATATCTCATAATCAAAGTTGAAAAGATCAAACAAGTCCAACGGTTTATATATCTCGGATGTATAATGCCATCTGATGCCAAATGTTCCACAGAAATAAAACGAACAATTGCAATTGCTAAAGCTAGTTTCGATAAAATGAGCCCAATCCTGAAAAATAGAAACACATCAATGACTACCAAAATGAAAGTTCTGAAATGCTATTCACGGTCAACCCCCTAAAGACGGTGAAAATAAAATTGAAGCAACAGACATGTGGTTTCTTAGGAAACTGCTGAGAATATCGTTAAAGGGGAAGAAATCAAATGAGGTAGTACTTGATGAAGCACACTGTTAAAAACGATCCGGAAAAGACTATTGTGTAATTTTTGGGACGCCTGAATAGACATATAGGTCTTGAACACCTAGCTCTCACTGGTAAAACTGAAGGCAAACGAAGCAGAGTAGGCCCAGAACAACCTACTTAGAAAACCTAAACGGATGGGTAGCTGGAAAGATCAGGGAAACGTTGCTTTTTTAAGAGCGTCCGAGCAAAGGAATGACAGGAGAACCATGATCGCCGATGTCTGCCGCAGATCTGGCTCCTGATGATGATGATAATGATGATATGATGATGATGATGAAGATGATGATGATGATGATGATGATGATGATGATGATGATGATGATAACAAAGTTCCTTTTGGACCAGTTTTGTTCACAGATTTCTTGCTTTAATTTTGGAATCGATTTTTGGTGTTGCCTCTTTCCTTGGTAACATGCACAGAAGTCTTTTAAAATAGATAAAATGTGCTATTATAAAGACCTTTTTTTGCATTTGTTGCCCCCTGCTCACCACAGGGAGATGGAAGTAAGACACGCCAACGTTTCCAACTACTCACTTGTATTAAGATTCTTCTTTTATTTGTCCGTATTATAAATACATGTACACCAATTTGAAACACGTCTGAGAGCATGTTAAGTTCCCCCCCCCCTGCCCTCTTCCCATTAAAAAAACGCCCCTCCTAAGACAATTCACAAGCAACGTCTTAAAACACTAAACAAGCATAACGAATCATTCTCTAAATGAGGAGTGTTCGGAAGAACTGAACCTTTCTCACTTGCATTGATCAACTTGTATTCGATGCTGCTAGTGACTATAATTAATAATCTAATCGTTCTTTCCTCCGATTTCTACCTGGCGAAAAACAATTGCCTGTTCTGCTTGTCCAAAATGGGCCTGGTATTGCAAACTTGTTTCAAAAGAAACACACCTGTGCTCACATGCGTCGACTGAAGTTTTTTGCCGTATTGACGGCAATCATCACCTGGCTTCATGTGGCTCTAGTCTAGTGTGAAGGCGTTGGAACTAGCGTGCTTATATTACCTGTATCTAAAAAAAGGGGGGAAAAAAACGACGCCGGAGAACTCAATGGGTCGATTCCCTGAATATGCAAAGACCATGGTGTTCTTTACTATGGCGATAGCTGGAGCCTTCATCATATTGTTTAAAAAACTCCTCCTCCTCCTTCTCCTCCTCCTCCTCCTTCTTCTTCTCCCCCTTCTCTTCCGCCCCCTCCTCCTCCTCCTACTACAACTACTACTACAACTACTACTACTACTACTACTACTACTACTACTACTACTACTACTACTACTACTATTATTATTATTTGTAGATTTATAAATTTCAAGACTTTTGTCCCGAAGTACAGGTCTGTCATGCACTCATGTGATCAGAACGCCTATGCCTACGTCCTCCATGATAAGAACAGTATTGAAACCAAGTGCTCAGTTTGAGTTACTGTAGAATTAGGAAATGTGTGTGCAGAAACTGCGACGACAATGTCTGATGGTCGACCAATACGAACACACCCAGAGTCCAGTGTATATTATTATTATTTCACGCCAGAACTTAGCCGGGTATAATAAAGTGAACCAACTTTTCCACAGAGTTGTCCAACTTTGTCTTCTGCGTACACCGTCAAGGGGGAAAGTCAAGTTGTTCCCGCATCCTATCTGGACATTGGGGGTTGTCTTGTTAGTGAGACAACTTCCTGGGCCTTCGACATAATATTGTGGTAGGGTGGCCAGTTCCTTTCCATGACACCTTTACTTCCCCAACTCGAAGTCTGGTATCCATCACTCCTGGATGGGCAGGATGGGACGAAAAAAAATCCATGTCCGAACCGAGGCTCGAATCTGGACTTTCAGGCGAAGGATATGCCCAAAAAATAAAAAGAAGAAGAAAATTGAACGTTTGTATTGTATTGACGGAAAGGGGGGACAGGGGAGTCTCTTTTTCTATAGCCACTGAGGCAGGGAGTCCAGTGTATATTATTATTATTTCACGCCGTTGACAGCACAGTGCGGTGCCGGAATGAAATAATACGCCGTCCAATCCACGGCGGCTGTACACTACACAGCGAGATGCCGTGGTCGATAAATATGAAAGTGAAAGTTTTGGTTCTAATATTTGTTTTACGGCGCTTGCAACACAATAAGGTCATATAAGTGCCGAAGATTAGTGGTGTTACAAGAAAGTAACAAACGCAAAAAGAAGCTGGAGAGATCAGGACGAAACATGTTTGATAGGAAAGAAGGAGCTAACCACACCAGAGCGCCCATCAGCCACCCACAGTAAAGGATTAGTAGTGCACATAGACAGCAGTGGTTATTTTAATGCGCGGCGCCGCGCCATCCACTGCGGACAGCGTATAGTGGAGGGGTAGGAAAAAGGCTTCTATATTCATCATGATATTTCAAGCAGTCAGAAATCTATAGCCACTCACACATCACGGTAAGATGGCTGATGTAGATTGCAGTATCTATCCGGTGACGTCTCCGACGGAGAAAGACCAGTCCAATTGCTTTGTGCCTCTAGACCAAGAAAAAAACTCCATAATTTGATTTGGTATTTTGCAGTTGAGTTTGAAATGTTCTTGAAAATAATTGATTTGCGGCTGTTTTAGTGGCTATATGAGTGATCTGCAGCAAATAATACGCAGTTTGACCACCCCC
>NW_004797664.1:193041-195902 GCF_000002075.1 Aplysia californica
GCTGAGGGAGACATAGTGAATAATTGAGTTTGTTAAGAAAAAGAACTATTTAATACTTACAAAATGGATTGCTTTTATGTCATGTTGTCTACACTTTATATGCTCTCATCTCAACAGCATCGACAGTGGTTCTTTTCCGTTCAATCAGCCAGGTGTGCTAGAGTTGCAGCTGAAGCTTCTAGTAGGTTCTCAGTCACATTCCAGATCCCAGATGGCCAAGACGAGAGCCTTGTTGTTGTAAGCAGTGCTGAATCTAGAAATACTGTTTGAGCGACGCACAGCAAAAGATTTCAACAAAATTATGTTTGTTATTTTAACAAGTGATTGTCAAGTCTATCTCATTCGGGGTTTTTTCTTCTGAATTTTACTCACCCATACATGTCCTGGTTGAAGCAAATTATAGAAAACAAATTATCACGAATATAAGAAAACGACAGGCAAATTTCTTCGGACACACAATGCGGAAAGAAGCATTAGAGAATATTGTAATAACAGGAAAGTTTGATGGAAAGAGAGGCAGAGGCAGACAGAGGGAAAAGATACTGGACAAGATGACAACATGGCTGGGAGCAGCAAGAACAACAGACACCGTTGCTGCATCGAAAGACAGATGGAAGTGGAGGACCATTGTCGCCCAGGCCAGTCGGCAAGGCACCGGATGATGATGATGACATGACCTCACCGTGTGAAAGAACCTATTTGCATTATTTGGAGATTATCTGGCTCATTCAAAGGTAACCAATCAGAAGAATTCATATGAGTACATTTTAGCGACAGGCAAATCACATGAAAAGGAAATCAGCATTAACAGACTTCCCAGTGTATCATTATTTAATCCGTGATTGAAAAGTGTTGCTGTGCACCGATTGGCCTTTCATTCCTCCCTGAAATGGGTGCGCGCCCGTCACGTTTAACACTCGTGATGTCACAGTTAAGACGGTTAAGACTTTTAGTTCCCTTTATAATCTCTTTTAAAGCACTATAGATGGAACCATTGGTTAAATAAATTCTACACCTCAACTCACCCTTCCCGTTCAAATAAACTAGATTCTATTATTGCTACTAAAGGGGCAGGATGACCTGAAAAACACACGGTTATTTTATTTGAAGTGAAAGGTAGCATCTCATTTTGTGTCGACTTTTTTAAATATATGTTTTATTGTGTGTGTTAGGGGGGGGATGGGGCATTTTTACATCGTATGATTTTAAACCAATTATTTTAGCCTATGACGTAATCAAAGTACGCCTTCTACTTCGGAGAGTTCATTTCGAGCACCGGAAGTTGAACAGTGCCACTCCCCGCTTAGAGAGTTCTCTGTGTCTTTCGTGGGGCCATCATAGTAAAACATGTTGATACATCGTCCACACTGGCTCACAACACAGAGAACCTGGCTAATGCTGACCCCTGACCCTTGACCTTTATGTCGGTCAGTAGAACGTCGACATCTCCATCGCCTTCATCACTGCCCCGCGCCACCCTCCCTCACTACAGTGTAACAACCGGGTTCTCTCAGGTATAAAGTAGAACCTCGATCGAACTTGCAACTTTTCTCCAGCATTCACACAACCCTAGAACGCTTACTACCAGCTATCGACACGAAAGACAAAGTCTTTACGCGATGTTAGACACGCATGCACTCATTTATTATGCTGATCGTATTGTGGGAGTTCGGTGAACTGATGTGAAAAACTAGAGGAGCGTTTGTGTTAGCTTACGAACTGGATAATAGAAGCATTGATTTCTCGGATGTTGTTGTAATGTTTTTTAAAATTATTTTTATGCATCTATCATTTTATTTATTTTAAGATTTTGTCATCATCACCCATACATGGCATACACTCACAGTATCGAGCGAGTGGCTTGAATGGACCACGGGTAGCTCGTAAGATTTACATCGTCATGCATCATCATCATCAGCAGCAGCAGCCTGCCTTTTCACTCCTTGCCGGAATATAGGCTACCAACAAGAGAAGCCCCCCCCCTCCCCAAATTCAGTCTTGGGTTATAGTCTCCACTTTGTCCATCTGTATCCCATGTGTATATTTTCTCAAGGCATGTCCTGTCCACTTCCATTTTTGTTATCTCTTTTTCTTTCTGCACACCAGTCTTTCTTTTCCCCAACGCTTATTGGCTGTCTTCCTATTGATATGCTCTTTTTCACTCGAACTCGAACTCTGTGAGCCCAAAGAACGACCCTCTCTCTTCTTCTTGTAACCTTCGTACGTGTGATTGTAGGGTACTTTTGAACTCCCGCGGTTCGAGGAACAAAGACACAGAGAGAGCCTCGAGTGCAAGCTAACGTCCCGAGTTCGACTTCTGAGTGCCATCTCCGATAGAGAACGCCACTATTCCAGGTATGAGAAGGAGGAGCAAAAGCAGCGAGGGCGGGACAAGGAGCGGCCCCGCGCCAGGAGACGTGCGTGGTACCGGAGGAGTATCAAGGCCACACGGGTGCTGGCCAACCTCAGGAGTGCTCTCACCCTCTCCATGGCTGTCTCACTGGTCAGTGCCCACTGACTGACAGACTCATTGACTGACCAATGCGTTAGTTGATTAATCGACTGGTTAACTATTGAATAGCTCACGGTCCGATTAATGATTAGTTGATTAATTAGTTGATTGATCGATGAAGACATTGATTGATTGATTGATTGATTGATTGATTGATTGATTGATAATTGGGTGGTTGGTTGATTAGTTGGTTGGTTGGTTGGTTGGTTGGCTGGTTAGTTGATTGATTGATTGATTGGTTGGTTGATTGTTTGATTGATTGATTGATTGATTAATTCAGCAATGAGTTGACAGATTGACTTACTGATCGATCATTTCCCCTTCTCGACAACCACCCTAACACCCCCCC
>NW_004797664.1:196597-198027 GCF_000002075.1 Aplysia californica
CACTACCACCCCCTTTCCCCCACCCACAGATAGGCGCCGTGTGTTTGTTCACCGTGGGCTGTGTGATCCGCTTCTACCTGAGCGGTATCCTCAACCAGGGCCTGCCGGACGACCGTGGTGGTCAGATCCCGTCTGTGTTCACCAGCCCGCTCGGTCAGAACATCTGCCCCTCCTACCCAAGCTTCGCCCTGTCCATGGACCTCAGCTCATGGTAAACACCTCATAGTTTTGCTCGTATAACGTCATATTCATGGTGACTACTTCAAATGATAACGTCATGGTAACGCACGACAAGGTCACATTTTAGCGCACAATAACTTTGTAATTTAGCTGATGGCAAGGTCACATTTTAGCGCACAATAACTTTGTATTTTAGCTGATGGTAAGGTCACATTTTAGCGCATAGTAATTTCACTTTTTAGCTCATGTTTACGTCCTGTTTCAACGCATAGTAACTTCACATTTTAGCTCATGGAAACCGTTTAACATTTTAGAGAATGGTAACTCCACATTTTAGATCATGGTAAATACTTCACATTTTAGTGCATGGTGTAACTACTTCACAATTTAGCACATAACATAGTCACATTTCTGCTCACGGTAACTTTAGATATCTCATGGCATTGTCATATTTCAGCTCTTTTTTGCTTCACATTTTAAATCTTTGTAACATCAAATTTTCAAACGTTAGCAACAATTTTAACAAATGATAATTTGATAATGTTAACTTGTAGAATTGTTCACATTTTGGCTCAATATAACCTCACGTTTTAGCTCTAGGTAGCTTCACATTTCAGATTTTGGTAACTTCACATTTAGCTCATGATCAGTTTACCTTCTGCTCAGAGTAATTTAAACTAGCTCATGGTAACTGATCTTGTTTAGCACACGATAATTTCATAATATGTTGCTTTGTGCATTACGCTGTCAATATAATATTTTAGATATTTTATTGTTTAACAAAGAAGAAAAAAAAAACGTTGACTTAATAACGGATACTTAGTATTTGGAAAGAGGAAGAAAAACAGACAGAAAAGACACAGGGATAGAAAAGACGTGGGGCTTACGAGAAGCGTACTCCAACCAGCCGCTGTGATCATAATCATGAAGGTATGTGCTGCTAGGAGCCGTCCCTGCCAGGGCCAGTCTAGATTGAGGGGAGTACAGCATCTTAGCAGACGGACAGAGAATGAATAAAATAACGTCTTTCACGCAGGGACTCGAACCCACGCCATGAACCTGCTACACAACGAACGGTTGTAAACAGAGGACATTTTGTCTTGTTTATTTGAAATAATTTCTCAGTGAGATACTCCCTTATTGCTCCCAGCCAACACTTCTCTACGCACTCCCCTTCACGACTGAACACTCCTTGTGACCCCTGCCACTACACCCCTCTATCCTTTCCCCTTTACCCCCCCCCCTTTCTT
>NW_004797664.1:200946-202690 GCF_000002075.1 Aplysia californica
GCACATACACACGCATACACACACACACTCACACACACACACCCACACACATACACACACACACGCATACACACACACTCACGCACACTCCCACACACACTCACACACACATGTCTCTACCATCCACAGCTGACTGTGATCCTCGCTACCTCCACTCTGTGCCTGCTCATTCTCCACTGGCTACTCCATACCCAGGACACTTCGGTTAGTGGAGGGAGCTGGGGAGGGGTTTCAGGGAGGTGAGGTGAGAGGGTAGGGGAGAACGGAAGGGGAGTAGAGGGGGGGGGTGCCAAGGGTAGTAGTATAGAGAAAAGGCGTTAGTTCAGGCGAAATATCCTTACTTTTACTTTTTCATCCTCCGTTGCCGTTAAGCGTCGGCTTACTTTCATAACTTCCGTTCTTGATGTGCTTATTTTTATGTTAAATTTTTCGCAGCTATTGTTCAGTTCGGTAGTGTGATTTTGGATGCTTTGTTGGTTTGGGTGAATAAGACATTTGTCGTCTGCGAGGAGAAGCTCATTAAGTCTTAGCGTTGGTTAATGTCTTGCGTTATTGTGTCCACATATATTATAAACAGGTGGGAAGATAGAACGCATCCCTGTCGTACTCCAGATCTTATTTTGAACCAGTCTGTATTACCGTCCTTCGTTCTTGCTGGGCTTTTGATGTTGGTGTACAGAGCTCTGACGTTATCTAACATTTGTCCTCTGACGCAATACTTTTCGAGTGTCTTCCAGAGTTTTGATTGGTTTACTCTGTCAAAAGCCTTCTCCTGATCTATAAAGACGATGTTGGACTCTTTGTTGAGTTCGATTGTTTTCTCGCATATTATCTTATCTGTCTTAATGCGAATACAGCATCCCCGCATCCTCTCCCCTTTCGGAATCCAAACTGAGCTTTACTCAGATTTCTCTCTACAATAGGTCTTATCCGCTGTTTCTAGTATCTATGCGTATAATTTCCCTATGTGACTTAACAAAGAGATGCCTCTTTATGTTGTGCAGTCCCGTTTGTTACCTTTCTTTTCCCGTAGTGGGACCACTGTGGCTTTCTGCTGTCTTCTGGGCATTTCCTTAGCTCCCAGGCTCTATGGAAAATTCTCCACATAGCCACAGTAGGCCGCTTAGCCACAGTACACCAGTGTTTCCACAGGCTCTTATGGCTTCCGCTGTGATGCCATCTGGTCCTGGGGCTTTGTTCTTGGGGCTGGTTTTGAGTGCCTTTTCTATTTCACTGAGAAGTATGGGTGGTTCTGTATGTTCTTCATATTTATGATGGAAGGGGCTCTTCTTGTTGTCTGTGGCAAGCGTCTGGGTTGAGCAGTTCTTGGACGTAATTTTCCCATCTTTTCTTAATGGCATGTTTGCCGAGAATGACATTACCCTCTTTATTGTTTATAATGCATGTCGGGTTGTATGGGTCTTTCCTTACCCGCATGCTGTTCACACTTTGATAAAACTCTCTAGGGTTTTCCTTGTAAATTTTGGTCAGTTTCTCGCCATAAATTTTCCATGCATTTTCTTAAGCAGTTTTCATTGTTCTTTTGGTTTCTCTTCTCGCTTACCTGTATTCGATATAGTCCTGTTCGGTCTTTGACTTCTGCCATTCTTAAAAAAAGAGTGTAAATGTCATCGTTCGCTCTAGACGTCCTCTCATTGGGAAGTAAAAGAAGAAGAAGAAGAAGAAGAAGAAGAAGAAGAAGAAGAAGAAGAAGAAGAAGAAGAAGAAGAAGAAGAAGAAGAAG
>NW_004797664.1:207123-209208 GCF_000002075.1 Aplysia californica
TATTGTTGTTGTTATTATTATTATTATTAAAGGTATAAAAAAAGAGTGGGAGTAGAAGGAGGAGAGTGGGAAGGACACTGGAATAGAGAGTATCTTTTGTGCATAAAACAATGGGTTTTCAAACTTTGGAATAGCAAGCAGCCCTTCGTAGATACCTATGATCATATTCTGATTGGGTAATCGATACCAACTCTGCGTTCAACAGGCTTGAGACATCCATTATACATCCCACTTAGAAGCATCTCCAAATGGTTGTTTTATAAGAGTCTTGTATGTCTTTTCGAATCGACAGTCGTCAGCTATGACACCAACTTTCCTTTCCTTGTGAGAAACTCCTCCATGGCTCTTGACAGTTACAATAGACTTAGTAGTAGTAGAGGTTTTTACGGCGCTCGCAACTGCATAAGGTCATATGAGCGCCAAAAGATAAGAGGTGTTACAAGAGAGTAACAAACGTAAAAAAGAAGAAGGGGATATACGGACGACAGATGTTCGATAGGAAAGAAGGAGCAAACCACACCAGAGCACCCGCCAACCACCCACAGTTACAGTAGAGACGCTCAGAATAAAGCACAAATCGAAACATTAACACACAACCTCCACGGTGATTTCAACTCACTCTCAGTGTTGTCGGTCGTTACAATTGATCTAGATCTAGATCTCTCCATACTTTTAAAGTCTCAGTTGTTGTGAGAAACCGTGTCAGGAAACGAGATTATAGTTGGTGTTTTTTCCAACTAGAATCTTGGGCTTGATTACAAGCAGCACAACAGCACTCTCACCTCACCACAGATATTCCTGCACACACTAACGAGAATTATTGTTATGCAAGCTCTGTGTCTGTGTAGTATACTTCTACGAAGAAACGACTTTAACACAATCCCTTGCACACACACATATTCATGCCTGCACATGCGCGCAAACACATCACAGACGTATCTATATAAATAATTGCGTACATGTGTTCTATAGCTGAACAAATTACTGAAAGTAGAACCATGAACAAATTACTGAAGGCATTCTAAAGACCAAGCTTGGTTTCTATCAATTCAGTAAGTGCTTGCATTCGCCTTAAAAAATTAGAAAAATAGAAAACACTATCAGCCGTTTACGATTTTCCCGTGCGTCATTTCAATGCTGTGTTCAAGACATACATATTAATTCTTCTCCATGATATACAAATTGTTCTACCGCCGGAAATAAACAAATCTTTTTTGGGCGCCTACATTTGAGATGTTGCGGATCGCTAACAGAGAGTTACTTTTCGGTGGTAGATCTAGTTTAAACTGGCCGGCCTTCCACCCCATGTTCTGCAATTAAAGACTCGTATGTCCGTAATGGTCCTCCGCTCTCTTAACCAAACCCAATGAATGGTACAAGATGTGTTGTGATACAAACCATGCCAAACATCGTGGAGGTTGATAAAAATTTTCTGGACCATACAAGAATGAAAAACACTGGATTCCTCGAATTATGCTCCAACCAACAGACAGTGGACTTCCTTTTTTATTCCAACGAAAACAATTTCGCCTGAGACCATGTTTTGCCATTACATTTAATAAAGCGTAGGGACAGTTTCTTCGTACAGTTGGTCTAGATCTCACATGCACAGTATTTTCAAACGGAATGTTGTATGTAGCCTTGTC
Organism: Aplysia californica; assembly: GCF_000002075.1. Classification (NCBI taxonomy): domain Eukaryota; kingdom Metazoa; phylum Mollusca; class Gastropoda; order Aplysiida; family Aplysiidae; genus Aplysia; species Aplysia californica. The sequence continues at coordinate 208,770 of NW_004797664.1, forward strand.
CCGAACTGGAGAAAAAGATGCTGTTCATGTCTTGGCGCCCAAAAGTCAAACCATGAATGTTGTATATCCAGAGGTTTTGGACGATATTCATTTAGTCTTAGGTGTCGTACACTTTTGAAAATTCTTTTTTTTTCAGGTATAGAATAGAAACATCCTGTTTTAATAATCAAATAACTGTTTAAATTACTGTAGTGTAGACATTTTTATTTACATCACAACATTAATTTTTGTTTGGAAAACATTATTTCCCCGTTCATAAACAGGTACGCAGGCTAATATAATATATAATAAAATATACAAAGCCAAAAATATAGATATATAATATGTATACACACAAACACACGCACACACACGTACACAAACACACACAAACATACCCCACATGGCCTTCCACGACACAGATTTCTGTGTTCATTTAGAATGGTCTCCCCCCCCCCTC
>NW_004797664.1:209308-211130 GCF_000002075.1 Aplysia californica
TCTCTCTCTCTCTCTCTCTCTCTCTCTCTCTCTCTCAAATATGCACACACACATGTGTTTTGTGTCGAACTGAAGTAGAATTTCATGGTGATGAAGAACCGTATAGTTTTTATCATTTTTTTAAACTCCTCCTTTTAATCTCAAGGAACTCCGGCCTCAGGCTTTTGCCGCCTTGAGGCCGAGGATTCCCCCAAATCTTGGCCTGAACGTGGCCAGTGCAAGGCCTGCGCAGGCCATGTTCAGGCCCGGTTCAGGCCCGTTTCAGGCCAGATTCAGGCCCTGTTCTGGCCTGCTCTGGCTTGCGCAGGTCTCATTCAGGCCGAGCCTCAAGGCCCGGTCTGTACGTGGATGATCGGCTTTAAATTCTATAAAGCCAAAACATTTTGTGCCCAAATGGTCGAAGGGAGCAAACCAACAACAAACAACAATAAAGTTATACAGGATGTCTGTAAAAAAAAGGAGCCCACTTAAAGGTCAATAGTTAGGTCATCTCTGTACAGAGTTGAACGAAACTCCGAATAAATGAAATTTACCCAGGGGTACATCACGTTTTTAAATATTCATGAAGAAAATCAATTCAGGTGTTTGGGCAATCAATCTCAATCAGTTTTCCCAAAATTGAGAAGAACTCAAAACGTTACTTTTTACAAAGCTTTCAGCTGCATGGGCGTGATCGGCCTTTTCTGGTTTGAGGACTAGATCTAGAACGGTAAAAATCAAGACAGTCACATCAGATGGATATTATCTCACAGTACTGAAAATGGGTAGGAGAAGTTTGAGGGCAAAATGACGTTGTGCTGTTCAGGAGGCCTGGTTCCTGTGGTATCGCGTCACATACCACACACCAAAAGTGGTCCTTGTGTGATTGCAAGAAAAGTTTGGGGAACGCCTTATAAGCCGAAAGTTTGCAAATGATTAGTCACTGCGTTCCCCTTACTTGAATCCCTTCAATTATTTCGTTTGGGGTTTTTAACAAACTGACTCTACACAAACAATCCACAAACAATCAAGCAGTTGATAGTCAATGTTTAAACAGGAGCTCCAAGGATCGACTCACAAACATTCCATAATAATATAATGCTTATTTAAAATCTCCAGTTGCGCGTCGGAGCTGGCATGGAGAGAAATGATTGACACTTGGAGCCTACAATATAGATAACGGCCACCTTCCCTTAGTTTAATAGGCACTATATTTTTGTATAAATGTGTTCTTCAATGCACTAATCGTGGCTATTTGAAATAAACAAGTCAGTTGATCTTTCAGAGTTGCAAAGTTTTGCATTCCTCCCAGTGCTAGTTGAATTTGTAAAAAGTTGATGTTAATATATCTTTAAAACAGTTGAGTTGATTTTCTTCATATTGACAAATGTTTTTATGTGTACCTGAGTTGTTGTTGTTGTTTTTTTTATAGTTTGTGTCTGTGTGTATAAGAGGGGTGGGGAAGGAGAGAGAGAGAGAGAGAGAGAGAGAGAGAGAGAGAGAGAGAGAGAGAGAGAGAGAGAGAGAGGGGGGGGGGGGGGGGGGGGGGGGGGGGCAATGTGTGTTTTTGTCTTCGTCTACCAAAACAAGTGTGTTCATGAATGTGTACATGTAACGGTGGTCTGTGTGTTCATGAATGTGTACATGTGCCCGTGGTCTGTGTGTTTGGTCTCCAGGGATGCTACGAGGCCGTCTACGACTACCTGATGAAAGAGTTCCACTTATGGATCTTTGGACTGCTCATCTTCCTTATCCTGTGGCAGGTGAGGGGGAGGGGGAGGAGGACGATTCTGTGCAGCTGGGGGAGGGGGGAAGAGGGGGGCATGGTGCAAAGCGAGGATTG
>NW_004797664.1:213344-224274 GCF_000002075.1 Aplysia californica
GACAGAGAGAGAGACAGAGAGAGAGAGAGAGAGAGGGGTAACGTGAGGGAGAAAGAGGGGGGAGAATGAGAGAGCCAGGAAACTAAAGATACAGGGGTGTCTAAAAAAACGAAAAGCGGACCCACTTAAATTGTAATAACTCGGTCATCTCTGCCCTAATTTCAACCAAAATCCGAACAAATAAAATTCAACCAATAGGACGTCAAGTTGGTAAATATTTAAAAAAAAACAACTACCAGGGAACATTTTTGAGAAAAATCAAGTTTTAATTTTTTTTTTACAAAACTGAGTACAAGACAATTTTCAAAATTTTGTATACGCGTTCAGCTGTATGGGCTTGATTGGCCCATTGTGATTTCAGGACAAGGACAGTAAAAAGCACAATTGTCACCTCAGATAGACATCTAAACGTGTCTAGAAAGTTTTGTAGAAGTTTGGGAAGAATGTGTTGTGCTGTACAGTTCTGATTTCAGTGGGGTTGGGCCACAAACCAAACAGCAAGAGTGGCCATGATATGGTTGCAAGAAAGGTTTGGAGAACACATTACAGCCGAAAAGTTACGAATGAATGGTTACTATATGTCTTCTAACTTAAACCTGTTCATCAGTTATTACCTTTTGGGCTTTAAAAAAATTTTGATGGACATAGTGTAGGGAAACAATCCCCAAACAACCCAACAGTTGGAACTCTATGATGAACAAGACTTCCAAAGAATCGTCCCAGAAACATACCACAGGGCTATTTCAAATTTCCAATGGCGTACTGCTGGAGCAAGAAATGGTCAGCACCGTGAGATTTAAATAGCGAACTCCTTCTGTTAGTTACTTACTTTTACTTTTTCATCCTCTGTTGCCGTTAAGCGTCGAGGGGAGATGCAGTTTTCTACGGCTGGCCTTTCATTTGTGATATTATTGTGTTTTCTCAGGGTTTCCTTGATATCCTCAATCCACCTTTAGCGTGGCCTTCCTCTTCCTTTATAACCTGGGTGCTTGGTGTTGTAGGCTCTCGAGGCTGGCTGGTGACATACGTAGCAGCTGGCCAAACCGTTTCATTCTGTCTTTCTATGTAATGCAGGCAGGACCCAATGCTGAAAGCTGCTCTTATCTCTTCATGTCTCTGTCTGTCCCATCTTGTGGTGTTTTTGTTAAGGCTTTTGCGGAGACATCTCATTTCGCATGCAATGATTTTGCTTTCATGGGTTTTATTTAATGTCTAGATCTGGCACTCATGGTAGCACAATGTTGGTATGGATATTGAAGTGGTAAACTGTCTCTTTGTGTCCATGGAGATATTTTGATGAGATAGGAGGGGTGTGAGCTGGTAGGCGACAGCGTTTGCTTTTTTAGTTTACATTTCTAATTCTCTGTCTATGAAGCCGTTTTCAGAAAAAGTGGTGCCAAAATATTTAAACTACTTCACCAGTTTCGATATTTTACTATCATTCTATTTTACTATGTTCTGGGGACTATGGTTTCGGCTCACTTTCACAACTTCTGTTTTGATGCGTTAATTATCTTTGAATTTATTTAGCAATTATTTTTCGCCCTTGTCCGAGAATGCTAGGTGTAAATCTTTCCTACCAGAAGATCAGGGGTGTGGCTGAAAAACAGCAGTAAGAAGGAGCCAAGGAGTAGCAGTAGACAGGCTACAGAAAGAGTCAGGAGCCCAATGGAGGGGGCAAAGGAGGTGAGGGGGTCGGGGCAGAAAGTGGAGACGAAAGCAGACGGCAGAACATTGCCAAAGAGCAGGAAAGGAGGTGAAAGGAGACAAGAGAAGAAAATGTTTCGGTGCTACCCGGATACGAATCCAGAACCTTTGAATTAGAGGCGATCACCTTAATCTCTAGGCCACGAGAGCCCCCATTTGTTCTTCAACGTACAAATTTAATACATGTAGTGACTATTTGAAATAGAGCAATATACTTATTTTCTCTAAGAAGCTGCAAAGTTTGCCGTCTGAGTCAATTTTGGCTGACATTTTTTTAAATTTGATATTTTTTCGAACAAACGAATTGATTTCTCTCATATAGATAAAACACTAAGTCCCCCATGGTTGAACTTTATTTCTGCGAAATTTTATTAGAATTGGTACAAAGATGACTGCGTTATTGTAAAAGTGGTCCTCCTTTTTTGACACTCGGTAGCAGACAATTAGAGAAAGTGGGGAGGGGGGGGGATAGAGAGAAGGGAGGTATGAGAGGGGGGAAAAGAGAACTGAAGTGTGAAAGAGTAGGGTGAGAGAGAGTGTGTGAGAGAAAGCGATTGAGAGAAAAGAGGAGCAAAGGGGGTGAGTGAAATATTGTGAGAAACAGAGAATGTGTTTGTATGTGTGTGTGTGTGTGTGTGTGTGTGTGTGTGTGTGTGTGTGTGTGTGTGTGTGTAAGAGAGAGAGAGAGAGAGATTGAGGGAGATAAGGAGGAGGAGGAGAGGGCGGGGTAAGAGAGACAGAGTGACAGAGGAAAAGATTGAGACACCCATGACATGCCTTCAGAAGACGACTTGTACGATGTGTATTTCCAACCCAGGTCGTGGGTATTGCTGCTGCTGCTGTTGCTGCTGCCGTGGTTGCTGTAGTGGTTATAACTATTTATTGTTTCTGATATTGTCACTATTGTTCCTGATACATTCAGAGGAACATAATAACATTTACATATTCATTATTATGGTGCAGGTCCACGCGCTACAGCCTGGTCAATGCGCTTTACAATAACAACTATTTCCCCAGCAGACCCTGGAAGAGAGCCACTGGGAAAACCAGAAAAATAATAAATTATATGAAATTAAAACCAAACTAGAACAGCGAAATCCTTCGGATCTCTCCAGAAGAGACGAAGTCATTTTTACTCGATTGCGCATCGGACACACGGCCCTGACCCACAAATACCTCCTACAGGGAGATGAGAAGCCGTTCTGTGTCGGATGCGAGACAGATTTTACCATTAGACACATTTTAACAGAATGTCTAGACTTTGGAGAGATCCGAAGGAAATATTATAAATGCAAGAAATTGCAGGATATTTTTTCCGTCGTTGTTCCCAGCAGAATTTTAAATTTTATAAAGGCCATTGGCCTCTATGGCGAGTTGTAGAGTGAATTTTATATTATTTAAAATTTTTATCGTTACTTAAAAGTTGTTTTAGATCACAAATGTATTTACACTGAATTTGAATATTTTAACTTTTTAGCATTTTAAAGTAAATTAGTTAACCAGTCGTGAAGTGAACTTTCGCAGAGGTGAACAACTTGTGTTTCGCGCGCTCATTTGACCTTAGCAGTTGCGAGCGCCGTAAAACCTTATACTATACATACATAGACCCTGGAACACTCAGAAATATTCCCAACTTCCCGGGAAGCATACAGTGCAAGCTGCAGATTGTACACGCTCACTCTAACAAACTGTCAAAGATCTTTAGCTTTCAGTTGCAGGGTACCAATTTCCACCGGGGTGAAGTGAGGACAATTCCTGTAAAGTGACTTTCACAAGGACACAACGTCGGCTCCTTAACGTGGCGGCATCCGAACCCACGACCTTACGTTTGCGAGTCCGAGAGCCTAAACACTAGGCCACCGACGCCGCCAACCTTGCTTTTGTTCTTGGTCTTCTACACCTGTATTCGTCGTCGCATCTTCTGTTGCTGCTGGTATTGTGACTGTTGCTGCTGTTGCTGCTGGTATTGTGACTGTTGCTGCTGTTGCTGCTGGTATTGTGACTCTTGCTGCTGTTGCTGCTGTTGCTGCTGTTGCTGCTGTTGCTGCTGTTGCTGCTGTTACTTTTGCTGTTGCGCTACCGCCTACCTGTCCGGCGCCCCCGCCTGAGCGTGTCCTGTTGTCCCCAGGTTTTCACAGACGAGCCCGGCCCAGGACCCCCCGCAAGGAGAACACTGGCAGTGGCAAGTCCCCTGAGACAAAACCGCAACGCAAACACACCTTGCACTCTCCTCCCCGAACGTTCCAGCCTGTGGCTATTGTCTCCTCGTGGGTCAGCTCTGACATCACGAGGGTCAATTCCACCGAGATCTGGTGACGCCAAAGCTACACATGAGGCCTGGTGGCGCCACAGTCTACCCATCACAGCCGCCATTTACCTATTTGATATCTGATCACATTTTTTAAAAACAACGAACAAGACCTCGGCTTAGATCTGATTCCTATGTCTGTGTTGTTTTTCTTGACGAAGAAATCCTGAGTCAGACACCCGTGCTTTGTTCAGAGTTCTTTGTTTACCCTTTGACCTACTTTTTTCCGGTTCCCTCGTCTTTGACATCTCGCTATCCCAGAATCACAAGGTTCTATCTGCTCAGTATCTAGTTTTGAGGAATGTGACGATAAAATTTTGAGTTCCACAACATGTCTAGCTTTTTCGAATGCAGTTCTTTAAATATCTTAATAACGACTCCGAATAATCAAACGATTTTGATAGAACAGACAGGATATTTGGGTTCTGAACTCATGGTCTTAGTAGATCTTCAAGGGTACACGGCTATGAATGAGATCTTTAACTTTCCTTTGATATGTTAAATGAAAAGATGCTTTGTTTTTATTTTTTAATGGTTAGGAAAAGCAATACATCAGCACAGACTAGTGTCTACAGAGTCCCCCCCCCTCCTTTTCCCCCTCCTTCTCCCCTTTTTCCCCCAATATGCTTTACAGTATTTTTCAAGAAGAAACTAAGCGCTGACATTTTCCACAAAATCCCAAGAAGATAATAACAACATAGAATTTCTGTAGCAAAACAATAATTGCCTTATTTATTTCCGAGAAAAAAGCAAGAAAGACTGACAGAAACAACCGAGAGAAAGAAAAGAGATAGAACCCACCAAGTCACCCAACAACCACCCGCTTACAAAGGGGGCATGGACAAGATCCCCAAATAATATTATTAGCTTCTTATATTGCAACAGCGAGCAGCTCCTGGGCACAAACCTGGTTACATTGTATTTTATTTTGGGGGTAGGTCTATTTCTAATCGATTCTTATTACCATAACTGATACCAGACCTTCATATTTCTCAACCAGGGCGCCCTCCAACCACCCGCTAAAAAAGGAAATACGGGCGTAAGGGATGGGGTTGTGTGTGTGTGTGGGGGGGGGGGGGGTCAAAGATCCCTGCAAACAACAGGCGCTGCCAAAATGTAGGCCCCAGAAGAAATTTACCGCATCCAGCGCTCTCAGCCGTACGTTCACCAAACCTGAAAACGACCGACTAAAAGTCGTCTGTCTCTTGGGAAATAATAGGTAGTTGAAATAGAGCAACTGTTGGGTCTGAGCAAACAGTTTGGATGTGTCCACCAAAACGACACGACTCCTTCCGACCAAAGATGGGTCAGCTGGGCTTGCAACATTTCTGTTGGGCCGTGTAGTGACACATCAGCTATAAGCCCAGTCAGAGCTAAAAATAGAAATTCTAATTTTCAGTTTGGATGAAAAATCTAATGCCATATTCGTATTCAGCACCTCCAAAATTAGCATAGTGTACGCGCAAACCACCTGGTTTAAATACCTGTTAACTTACTTACTTTTACTTGACTTTTCATCCTCTGTTGCCGTTGGGAAGGCTCGGGTCTTCAAAATACGATGTTTGGTTCAAAATATCGATCTTCAACTTTTTACATTTTCGGGTACCTGAATATGTTAGGAACCGATACCCCCTGACCTCCATTGGGAAATATTTTTAAAAAATCGTTTTGGGGTCATTTCCTTCAGGGTACCTTCCTCAAAGTAGGACACATTTTTTTCATCCAATGAGCCCCAAAAGAGCCCATCATTGGACGGTGACGACAACAACGTGTCTCCGCGTGACCCTAACTTGTTTAGTATAATTGTAACCGCAAGCTTCTCCTCTTCCAAACCGTAAAACTATCTCGAGTGATGTGTTTCTGACAGTTTAGTTATGAAGCAAGAAACATGACGCCCCATTTTGTAAATCTTAGTTTGTTTTGAACAAAATGAATCCCTGGTACTAAAAATAATATAATGACCATTACGTCATTATTCAGTCAGAGATTGCCGCGAGGTATGGAATCTTCAGCAGTTTTTTTATGATCATCGCTACTATTTTATTTCGATTACAAAAAGCCTGTTGGACTGTTTTCACCAACGGAACCACCAAGTTTGCTATTGTGTTTGGCGAAACTTTATCGTGTTTCTCACTGATCTTTATTTTAGTGCAGTCTTGTCTTTTTTGTCTGTTCATTCAGTACCGTCCAAGAAGTTGTGTTCAATTTAGTATACATTTCAGTTTGTTTGTTTTTCCCCCTGGTTGGCCCGTGCATGTTCCTTGATGTGCGTGTGGTGGAGTTTTGTTGTTTGTTTGTTTGTTTGTTTGTTTGTTGGTCGTTTTTTGTTGGGGGTGGTAATGCAGGTGTTTTTACACGTCTATTGACACAATTTAGATCATTTAGGAAGCTGGCTTTCGACCCTGACTGTCACTGTCAGAGCTAACCCAGACTAAGATGGATACCACATCCCAGCAGAAAAACTCAGCTACTCAAAAGAAAGTCTCAATGCCCAGGAACCGAACTCAAGTCTCCCGAGTGGGACAGTGAAGCGCCTGATCGCTACACCACAAATATTGATTGTTTGTTTTTTGTTAGGGGGTATGGGATAAAAAAAAAGTGAGAAAACGAAAACGTATAAGAGAGAGAGAGAGAGAGAGAGAGAGAGAGAGAGAGAGAGAGAGAGAGAGACAGACAGACAGACAGACAGACAGACAGACAGACAGAGACAGACAGAGACAGAGAGAGACAGAGAGAGACAGAGAGAGACAGAGAGAGAGAGAGAGGGGTGATGTGATGTTTAGAGATGATGTTGCCAGTAAGAGTATTCTGTGTCACAGATCTCGTGAGGGCACACTTCACGTTTCGTCAAATGTTTGGTCAATATAATATAGCTTACCTTATCTTACAAGCTAACAATGAAAGGGACACTGTTATGAACGTTTTGCTAACTTATATACTTGCTACCGTAAAGTTGAAAATTATTGTCCTGGCGAGGCCACAGTATTACATTAGTCATTGTTATTTTAGTTCATAAATAATATGAAATATAATAGAATTAAAAAGGAACGACAGAAATTAGCACAAATGTAAGATTAACTGTAGCGTTGTAAACTTATGAATTCCTTTACAGTGAATCTACCGAAAGCAGACTCCCAGTGAAAAGAGGTTCAACGGATTATTTCTTACTCATGTCAGCAAACCACAGGCCTCGGCAAAAACAGGATCGCCGGGATTGATGTGATATCACTGTTATGACAGAATCCTGTTACCAACGGGAATGAGGTTTTCGAACCCTGTAACTAATGATTAACGAATGGGATCATTTTTCTTCTTTTTTTTTTTAAAGAAGATTACCCGCTACCTATTTATCAAGTGTATCCCTTTTCTTTACGAGTGATATCCCCCGTCTCCCCCCCCCCCCCCCCCCACACACACACACCTTTTTTTTTCCTTTTGGCTAGCTTCAGTTTCATAGAGATTGGGTAAACATGATTTGGGATGCACATGACATAGATCTACGGTAGATCTAACGTTCGGAGCCTACTCTTCATTTAACCCCCCCCCCCCTTAAAACAAGTCTCCCCACCGCATCAGGGGATAGGATGACGACGTGGTACCAGACTTTGGCCATGCGAAGTCACTGACTGAATGTTCATAAACACTAATGTGAGCCCAGCTTTCCCCTCCCCCCCTCCCCCCCCCCACACACACATAGGCCTACACAGTACACGCACACGATATGACACATCATGAATTGTGTCACAATCAACTTAGCCTACCGTAGGTCATGTAAGTCCACTTCACAGTAAATGTTATCTGTTGCCTTGCTGCCTTTGCTTTTACCTGACGTCTTGTCGACTTGTTTTAGTTGGGATTTTGTCAATGATTGGACCACTGTTATAGCCGAACATGTCTGTCCGAATGCTAGCTATAAATAACTTTATGATAGATTATAAAAGGTCGGATTTATGGATCTCCTGCCATGGTCGGAATCCTGTTATAACATTTGACGGATATAAATGGGGGTCACTTTACCTTGTCTTTATCAGACAAACATGCGAGGGACTCGAGTCCAACGTAACAGTTTGCCCTGTCAGATGACCCGAGCGTTGATTCCTAGCGCAGTTTTCCAACAAGAATGAACCTAAACAAATCTTATCTAAGCCACTGACGATCGGTCGGCGGGGTGGGGTGGGAGGGGGGGGGTGGGAGGGGGGGTGGGCATTGTAAATACGTGTTGTACTCGTAGATCATTCTCTGCCATGGTCATGGAATGTCACCTATCAGATACACTGCTTCGTTTTGGGTACCCAATCAGCGACCCCTTTACAGAAACCAATACACCAATGCCAGCATCTGCTCCAGGTGAATATATATATATATATATATATATATATGTGTGCGTGTGTGTGTGTGTGTGTGTGTGTGTGTGTGTGTGTGTGTGTGTGTGTGTGTGTGTGTGTGTGTGTGTGTGGTTCCGTTCCTGGGCTAGGTGACGCGAGTTGCTGCTGAGAAAAACTATTAATAACGAAGTCTGAAGAGAGATGAACTTGCCTCATAACAAGAACTAAACAGCTTGTCCTCCAAGCAGCCCCAATGCAGTATCGTCGAAATTCATATCACACCAATGGAGCACTCATGGCGTTAGTGAGCTAGACAGGAAGCGCTTTAGTGAAGGAGAGAAAGAAAAGAGGGAGTGGATGGGTACTAAATTCTCTCCATTTCCCCGTCACTCCCCCCCCCCTTTTTCCAACTCATCTCTCTATTTCTCTCTCTCTCTTTCTCTCTCTCTTTCTCTCTCTTTCACTCTCTCTCTTTCACTCTCTCTCTCTCTCTCTCTCTCTCTCTCTCTCTCTCTTTCTCTCTGTCTGCCTCTGTGTGTGTATGTGTGTGCGCGCGCGCGTGTGTGTGTGTGTGTCTCATCTCGAGTATATTGAATATGCATATATTCAAACACAAAAAAAGAAAGAGGAGAGATATGGATGATAGACGTTTGATAGGCTGGTCCTCCAGGAAAATTGCTCCTTCTTTCCTATAAAAAAAAAATCTATCGTCCCTCTCTGCCCTCCTTCTTTTTAATTATGTTACATTCTTGTAACACCTCTAATCTTCGGCACTTATATGACCTTATTGTGTTGCAAGTGCCGTAAAACTCTTACAAGAAATCGCGGTCTTGCGGCCGCGTTTTTCGTCGAGTTCCGCAATAAACCCGCAATTTTTTGCAATTTTAGAGAAAAATACATCAACTCTTTTAATTTTAGCAGAATTATTAATACGAAATGGTGTGAGTACAGAGCCGATAGGCGTAAGTAAATCATGGTATCGGCCCACCTCAGGCCTACTGAGCGAACTCTAAAAGCTATAACCGGAAATTCAGGCCGGAATGCATCATGTACAGCACAAACTGAGACGTAGGCTAAGCCGAGATCTGTGTGTAAGAGTGCGCGTGTGATAAGAAAGTAGGTGTATGCGTGTGTGAGGTGTACGTGAGTGTGTGTGCGCGCGCGCGCGCGTGAATATTGTTTGTACATGACGCATGTGGCTATATACACGTAACCGGGCACCTAGTCTCAGTATCTACGTACACGGTAACTGGAATGAAAATAAACCAATATTTGTTCTGTGCTGTCACTTGTTGAAAAAAAAAATAGAAGAAAGTCATACATGTACACGCGTCTTGTCGGGCTCGCCATCATTACCGGTCAGTGAACCTGTGCTTTCGCATCACATTGTGAGTACCGGTTGGGGTCACCAAAGTTCATTCAAAGTCAGTGCGCTGCGAAGTATAGGGCTCCGGAATGGGGGAATTATTTATTTATTTTTTAAAGGTACAGTCGGGGGAGGGCTGGAGTTGAAGGCAACACCAGATGATATAAACTGAACTTGAAATTCTGAACTGCCCGGTTACCGTGTACAAGACACTGAGACTGGCGGGTACGTAGACACTGAGGCTAGGTGCCCGGTTACAGTGTACGTAGACACTGAGGCTAGGTGCCCGGTTACAGTGTACGTAGACACTGAGGCTAGGTGCCCGGTTACAGTGTACGTAGACACCCGTTATGTAAAACGCCTTAATAAGCTGTGTTCACACGGGAGTGGGTGCTATAGAAATGATCTACATCTAGATTATTACATGCATTACTATTGTCTATAAATGGAAAAAAATGCTGTATTTTACAATTTGACCTAGTGTTAAAACAATACCATACGGTTTTAAAACAGAAAATATCTGAAATAGATCTAAATACAGATTACTGGTGTATTGAAGGTTTCAAGAGAAAAATAAAACAGGATCTGATTTGATTGGAGCATAAGCTTATTTTGTATTTAGAGGTAGTTTCGAAAATCTCTCGTCAATTTTTTAATATATTTTTTTAATAGACTAAAACCTCATGAAACTTCATACGCTTTTAGATCTTTGCATAAACCAAGTACCTGGTATGTACTACATTTGGTCTAATTGTATGCCTTCATTTAAAAGTTATTACGAAAACCGAGGGTTCCGTTATTTTGTGTCACGCGTTATCATATTCTATTTGGTCGATAACTTTATTGTTTACGTACTCGTGTGCTGTTACTAGTAAATGTTGTTTATAACATTTGATGAATTTGTATTGTGGGTCATGATTTTTAAAAATAAGGCTGTGCTCTTTTTATGCTACCGGTACTCAAATAGTCATGTTTTTTAAACTAAAAATGTTAAGCCCCTATTAATGCGCCTGGGATGGAAAGAATGCAAAATTTTTTGCAATTTTTAGGCAGTTTACTATGCAATTTTTTGCAATTTTTCTATTTCAAAAATTTAATTTTCCGCGGGGCCAGGATAGGAAAGAAGGAGCGCACCTAATCAGAGCACCCGCCAACAACCCACAAAAGAAAGAGCTAGATAGAGAGAGAAACAGAAAGAGAGAGAGAGAGAGAGAGAGAGAGAGA